>NC_081408.1:251064279-251327389 GCF_030272615.1 Cryptomeria japonica
CAATATCATGATATGGTAGAGAGTAATAAATATAACGACCAAATCAACAAGCATATACTAAAAGACAGATCAACAATATTTTTCCAAAGTATCTTTTTAATTGTTTGCCGATAAATTGATATTTAAGATGGAAATATATCCTTCTCCATTCATCCATATATGACACCCATTTGACCTTAAACAATTGCACAAAAATGCAAACATGAATTATCACTTGAAGGCGAATTTTAAATTCTATCTTAAAACACTATCCCATGAACTTACATAACCAATTAAAATTTTGTTTAAAACAAGTATTAACATGAAATGCTAACAGTTAATCAATTCCTTAAACAAAACATCCAAGAACTAAACCATGATAGCCATATTCATGTTAAAATTAAAGATAATGTAACATCCTAAAATTGCACCCCTTGCAATTTTCGACTGCATTTGGGTCTTCGCCTTAGTGTTTGTGCCCCTCGGCCTTATCGAAGACCTGAATATGCTCATACAAGCCAAAAATTGTATTTTTCTCAAGCTTTCACCTCAAATCCACCTTGATCTTGCCCCAAATAGGGTAGGACCAGGGTGTGGCGCCTTGGGATCCCCTATTTGGGACCTATTTTGAGGCCCCTCTCTTTTGACCAACTCAAATTGAAGAAGGAAAATTCCCCCTTTGTCGGACCAAGTCAAAAAATCAGTCAAGTAAACCCACTGGCAAGTATATAAGAGGGATTTCCCCTCTCATTTTAAATCCTATCTAATCTAACACATACACATAAGAGGTCATCAAACATTCAAGAGATCAAGCATTCAAGAGAAATTGAGCATTTTCAGTCTTCCTTCAAGCTTTGGAGTAGCAATAGAGACAAGATTTCAAGCATTGAAGAGGAGATCAACATTTTACTTCATGAAAGCCTAATTCCATGTGGAGGAAAGAAACACTTCACAAGGAGGTATAAGCATTTCAATTTCATTCAATTCGACATCCCCTCAAAGAGGAGGATTTCTACTTTCAGTCCTTTCATTTACATTATTTCAACCACATGGTTTATTCCAAAACTGGGGTTTGATCTGAAGATAAACCTCTATTCCCCACATATTTCACTTTCTTTCTATGTGTAGGAAATAGGTGTGCAATTGTACTTCTGGAATTAAGCTTTATTCACAGAGACAAAAAAACCCTTTTCGACACATGAAAAGTTCGGAGGAGCGATAGAAGGGTGCCCTTGTCTGGACATACGGTCTCTGCAAATTTTGCTGGATTTCATAGAGAAGCTCTGAGTCATCTCAAACTTCTTTGATCCAAGTGCACGACTGAATCCCGAATCTGTAGCTCACTATTTTCGCATACTTTATCTTCATTTCCAGCATTTAATCCTAATTCAATTAATCAACTTACAAAAGAGGGTTAATTACATTCCAATCTATTTAGTATTCAATCCTTGCATCCTTTAGGATTGGATCTAGTATATTTCTCCCCCTCTTTTGAATGCAAAGTCTCCCCAAGTGAAAATTGAACCTTAGTTAAGTTCCCACCTTTTCTCCAAAGTGGCGAATTGGCTAAGGTTCCCAAATTTTCACTTTACAGATAACATATCTTCAAATCATAAAAAAAAATAACTAATTTCATATTTTCAAATGATAAGAGAATCTTATCCTTGGCCTAATTCTGATAAATAACACATAAGATAATATCTAATTGTAAAACACTAAGCATTTGGTAATTAAATAACAACCTTATGTTTAAAGGTGGTATGGTATTATACATGTAACCCCTTTGATAACTAAAAGAAGTTATAGACCAATCAATATCTAAGCCCAAAATAAAGGTTTTCAAGTGATTATCATCTTAATGCCTATTACCTCAACTTTAATGTTTCAAAGCCTCTAGATCATTATTATCAATAAATATCACAATTCCACTATTGCCTATTATCTCTTACTGTATACACCAAAAAATGGTCTGAAGATAATTAATTAAATAAGCAATTATTTAATTAATCCCCCTTCTCAATTTAATTGAATTCATTATCAATTTGATTAAATTCTCCCATTCATCTACTTATTAATAAATCTAAGGATTTATTTAATAGGTTCATTTCAATAGTCCCCTTTGATTAATTAATACAAATTAATTAATCCTCCCCGCATTTAATTCATTCCTTATAATCCCCTAATTAATTAAAACAAATCAATTTATGAGTTGTTGAAAGTTAATTAGCCTTTTCCTATTATTTGAATTTTTAAATTCAAATTACCCACATGCCTCCTAACTTCTAACCACCTAACCTAACCACCCTTTAACCTAACCCATTCTGCCTAATCCTGAGTTTAACTAATCCTATCCAATCTTGCACATCCTAACCTCCTTATCCTAACCTCCTATGGTGTGGATATTCTCCCCTTGAGACACATGGAACTTTGGCCACACGTCTCCTCTCTTGGATACTTGCCCTCTTATGAGTAAGGCTCCTTGACATTTGTAACCACAAAGATGATAAGCATCCCTCCCTCCAACCTCTTCTCCAACCTCCTCCAATTTCACCCTTGATATCTTCAGACTCAATCTTGACCATTGATTCCGGCCACCTCACCTTTGGCCTTGGAAATCCTATAAATATCTCCCATTTTGGAGCACAAAGGATCCCATCTCATATCATTTTAGGCATTGTTATTATAGGCAATTGCATCTTAGATCTAGTTTAATTTGATCATTTTATAGCATAATTGTCAAATCATGTAGCTTAATCAATCTCTTTTCTAGCTTGCATATCATATCATTTCAAATCCTCCGTCTAGGTGTAGTCAAGTCACTGGGATTGCTTATCCAGATCTGAGAGAAAATCCACACTCGCATCTCTTAAGAGGTGATAGGTCACTTTGTCATGGTTTATCTTTCATTTGATTTCAATTTGCTAACCATGCTTGTAATGATCTATCGAGTGTTTGTGTTGCAACTGCAGGTATTCTACTTCACACACATGACATTTTGGCACCCACAGTGGGGTCAGAAATCTAATTTCTTGGCCTCTTGCATCATCAAATTTTCAATCTCACAGGTTTCTGATCAGGCCTGCTCCAGAATCTCTTACGAGTACCTTTGCAGTACCGTACGAGTTTCTTTGTGCACTCGTACGGGTATGTGAGAATTCTCGTATGAGCAGGTGAGAATAATCATATGAGTTTTTGCTTCAGTGTTTTTAAAATAAATTGCACTTTAGGGTTTTTATGCTTCAATTTGGCTATTATTAATGCTAACCTTGGTTTGTTTGTAAGTTTTCTAGCAGCCTAACTAGTTTTTGTAGGACACTTGTCAAAGGTTACGCTTGCCAAAGCTTCATTTCATCAAAACAACATGGCTACTAACGTATCTGTTTTGTAGGTTGCCTAAGGAAAATCAACAAGACTTTGTGTATTCTTAAGTTTTCTAGGCACACTTATTTTGCTAATGGAAAATGAACATCTTGTTTTCTATGCTTGAGAAGTTTTCTAAAAGGTAGGAGAGTATGCTCTTGTCCATTTGGACAATCAGAAATCCTGACCCTTGAAGTGCTTCTATGTTTGAGATTTGATTACCTTTAGTGGGCCTGTCATAGTGGGAAACAGTAATCACCCTGTGAGAATGACCCAAGTGAGTACAACTAGACCTAAGCTTTCTGACTCACTCTAAAAAATAGGCCTCTCAGGATTAAAGTCTCAGAGGATGGGATTATTTGAGTTTTCTCTTTTGAGATCTCTCATATCGTACATTTAGTAGGGCCTCACAGTCTCAATCACGCTTGCGTGACTACTTCTTGTTTTGGTACCTTCTTGGGCTATAGGCCTCAATCGTGCTTGCGCGACTACAAGGGGTAATTTCAAATGAAAACCCCTACTATGAACCCTAAGATAGAAGCTACCCGATTCACCTACGAAAGGGGGATAATCTTTGTGCAAGAGAGATAGTAACTCTCCCAAGACACTTTCCATATTGTGCTACCATTAGCATTTGGAGTCGGATAATACGACGTTGAGAATCCATTGTGTGAGACTCAACAGCCATATTCTGATTAGCTATTGGGTGTGTACCTAAGTTTGCAAGCAAAGCTTTTCTCTCTCAACCAACTTCCTTAGGATTTAGCATGTTGTGTTTGAGGTTACTTATCATATCACATGTTTGCGGTGTCTTCATCCCTGAAACAAAAAATCAAAATCAAAACATCAAACTTCATTGATAAAAAATCTATCCAAATAAAATTTTTGTCTCTGTTCTGTCTTCATTCGTATGAGATTTCTAGTTTGTCATACAAGAAATCTATTTTATCATCTAGTTCTGCGAGAATTATCGTACGAGTCAGTTTAGAAGAAGCTTTTTTGTTATCTTTTGTCATCTGCATCTGTGGTAAATGTCGTATGAGTTTGGGCCTTTGTCGTGCGAGATTTCTATTTTATCGTATGGGCCTATCTAAATTGTCATCTGGGACTGTATAAACTGTCGTGCGAATTTGTCTCTGTCAGTCCAGAGCTGTCTTCTTGGATGCCTTTTTTGGTCAATTTATAGTGAGCATAAACACCTAGTATCTTTCATTGTGTGCTTAGGTTGTCTTCTTGGTTTGCTTGGTCAAGTTATCTTCTATCAAATCAGATTCTAGAACCAGACACCCCAAGGTTTTCAAGTATTCACTTTCAGCAAGTTCAAGATCTAATCATCTTAAAGTGCATTATCACCCTCTTTGATAAACTGATCACTCAAAACTTTTTTTTCATCAGGATCTATCATCCTCTATCACGAAACTACAACATTTGGTCAAGATAACCTTGTCCCACATCGTAGGATATATCGTTCCTATTGGACTTGGTTTTATCAAAATCATCATCATTGCACTCCAAAAACCGAAGATTGAAAAACTTGCAAAATTTCGAACACTTGAATTATCTTTTCGTGTGATATCACTCTATCATATCTACATTGGCAGTTGGTCACTTATCGAAACACCTCTTAGATAATTGAATACTTGCACAATATTCAACACACGTGTATACCCATTTTAACTAGAGGACAGAGACGAAAGACTACTGAAACGAAAATCAAAACATTTGAAATAACTGAAGATCATAGCAACATGGCATACCAAAGCAAAATACAAGAAGAAGACATAACAAGCCAACATATTAGAGAAATCAAACAAGTCCAAAATCAAAAGCCAACTATGTCAAAACCTAACAAGGATTCAAATACATCTCCAAAGAAAAGTGGTTCTTTTATGCAACTCTTAAAGAGATCCCTAAGGGATTTTACTGAGGAAGATCAAAATCACACACCTATGTCTAGCAATGGCTCATCCCCCTATAAGAAAGTTGGCTCTCCAAAGGCATCTATTCCTACGCCTCTTTAAATCTTGCAAGAACCTTCCATAGCATCATCACAAAACAACACACCCAAGGATGAAGTTCCCCAAGGGATATCCATAATGGCCATCAAACCTATTTCAGAGGATCCTATTCAAAGCCCATCTCCTTCATATCTAAGAATTGATTCCTTGCAACATCCCCATAAAACTCCCTTGAAAATTGAAGTCCTCCTTCATATAACGCTCGTTAAACGTCTCCTAATAGATGGGGGAGCTGGCTTAAACATTTTCTCATCGAGTCTTATCTATGATCTAGGTTGTTCAGAAGATGTAGTTGATCCTTCAAAAAAGATCACCATCAAAGCATATGATGAAGAAGAGCGTTCATCTAAAGGAATTGTGATATTACCCATCAGAGTGGGACCTTTGTAGAAAGACAAAACATGCCAAGTTCTAGACTTGGACTTACCATACAACATACTCTTGGGAAGACCATGGATACATGACATATAGGCTATTCCATCAACATGTCATCAGTGCCTGAAATTTCCATACAATGGGAAGGAAATGACGATCTCAATAGACTCAAATACATTGCAGTGCTGTAGTAATCTAAAACTAGCTCAAGAGTTCATTGTTACACATAATAGAGAGGCAACATCTTCAAGAACACAATCCAAGGAACAATCATTTGCATCAATTTTGTCAAGAATGGTAAAACAAATGCAGCCAAGAGATCAAGGAAATAGAGAATATTTGCTATCATGGAAAAACAAACAAGAGCAACTTGAAATTGAAAGGGAAGAAGAAGATGTAGGAGTTGATGTAGTTCATGCGTATGCAGGGAAAATATTAGGAACTAGCCCACTTGAATCAGAATCACATTCGTCTAACTTGGACTTAATCGAGGATGATCAGGAACTCCTTGCCCGAGTTCATTCTGATGAGAATGTCATTCTAGACATGGAAATACATATTGAAATCTCAGACATCTCTATCATGACCCCTAATATCTTTGAAATAATTCAACCTGAGAATCCCTTACCCTTAATCCATCTTGAACTTATGGACTGGAAAAATGAAAGACATACTACCATTGATACCTTTCCTAATGATCATGCCATATCCTTATATCTTAATGCAATTGAACCCACAAAAACTTCTGCCAAGGATTTTGCTAACGTATTCTTAAGTCAAGTGGGTGCCACATCTCCTAGTCGCAAAAGTGAAAATAATGAAAACAATATTAGGTCTAATGTTGAAAACTATTTATTGGCAACACTTGACCACGAAAAAGTTAAAAAGAAAGGATGCATCTAACGGTGAAAACCTCCTCGAAGTGCCAGAAGATGGGAGATTTGACACCTTACCTGAATACTATCAAGAGAGGTCATCTATCCTGATGGAACCGACAAAGACAATTAATATGGGCACAACTATTCTAAATCCAACAATCTCTCTATCAGAACATGAAGTACAAAAATATTTGGAACTCTTCAAAAGAAGGCAAATCAAAAGATCGTCATATGTAGACATTCCAGGGTTAGATCCATATCTTATAATACATCACCCAAATATTAGTCTAGGAGCAGGCATCAATAATGGAACACAACATGGATCAAGAGCAAACATTCTATTCATCACACCACAAGGTCATACAATTCCAAAAGCATACAAATTAAGCTTTCCATGCACCAATAACACAATAGAATATGAAGCTTTGGTTACAAGTATCAAAATGGTTAAAGAATGGAACATTACACAAATTCAAGTCTTTGGAGACTCTCAGCTCATCATCAATCAAATCAATGATGATTATCAAACAAAAGATGAAAAACTAATGCCTTATAAGAATATGGTTGATGATGTCAAGAAATACTTTGTCGAAATAACTTTTCAGCAGATTCCAAGGAATGACAACAAAGAAGCAGATGCCATGGCAACACTTTCTTCTCTATTGTACACACAGGAAAATAAAAAGTGTTACAAATTCCTTGTGGAAGAGTTGTTTTACCCTGCTCATAATTGTTCTGATTCCCAAACTATCTATCACCTTATTGGGCATGATTTGTCCCGCTATGGCCAAACTTATGCATACCTAAAAGATAACACCCTCCCTCCCAATTTGTCAAAAAATTAAAAGAGAAACTTTATTCGCCAATCCTCCCATTATACCCTTGTTACAAATACCCTTTTTAAACAAGGTCTGGACGGTACTCTTTTAAGATGTCTCGAGCAAGAAGAATATGAGAAGGCCTTAAATGAAATCCATAATGACATTTGTGGCACTCATTCAAGTGGTCTTACCCTTTCAAAAAAACTCATACGCTTGGGATATTATTGGCCAACTATGGAACGAGATTCTTTTCAGATAGCTAAAACATGCAAACAATGTCAGATCCATGGAAATTTAATTCATGCACCAGCACAAGAACTTCATGCTTTGGAAACATCTTGGCCTTTCTGCCAATGGGGTCTTGATATAGTAGGAAAGATCAATCCTTCTTCATCCAATAGTCACAAATTCATCCTTGTAGCTACAAAATATTTCACGAAATGGATTCAGGCAATACCTCTCATCAATATCATAGGAAAATAAATTGTTGCATTTATCTTGAACTATATCATATGTCGCTATGACATACGCATGACTATTATCATTGATAATGGGCGACCGTTCAAGAATAAATATGTACAAGAGCTATGTGATAAATTTAAGATCCAACACAGATTATCCACACCCTACTATCCACAAGGGAATGGGAAAGTAGAAGCATCAAACAAAACTATTTTGAAAATCCTCAAAAAGATAGTGAATGATGCTGGCAGAGATTGACATATTCAATCGAACCCTTCTTTATGGGCCTATCGTACCAGTATCCGCACACCAACAGGTGCCACACCTTTCTCTCTTGTCTATGGATCGGAAGCAATACAGCCAATCAAAGTAGAGATACCTTCTCTACGAGTATCATTAAAAGGCCTTATCCTAGATGAAGAACATAGAGTATCCAGACTACAAGAACTATAATTGATCCATGAATGAAGACAAAATGCCTTTGATCATTTGAAGGTATATCAACAAAGAATGTGTCGCAGTTACAATCACAAGGTCAAACCACGAGTCTTTCAAGTTGGGGAACTAGTACTAAAAGAAAATCCATGAAACTAGTTAGATCGAGAAAAGAAAGGGAAGTTTGAACCAAACTGGTTAGGTCCGTTTGTGGTCACAACAGTATTTGGGTCAGAAGCATATCAACTATCAACATAGGTCGAGGATCAGCTCAGGGAACCCATCAATAGCATGCATCTGAAGAAGTTTTATGTCTGAAAAAGAAGAAAAATCCAAAAACAATGGAAAAGAAGAAAAATCCAAAAAACAGTGGAAAAGGAAAAAAATCCAAAAAAAGTAAAAAAAAAAGAAACTACAAAAACAGCAAAAACAGTGAAAAACAAAAAAAATCAAATATGAGAAAAAGTGCAATAAAAACAGATGGTGAAAACCTGGCAAACGTGTGCTATCTATCGACTAGATCTTTCATCTATTAGTTCATGCATCCTTCTGCTTGCATTCATTTTCCATTAGCGCTGTTCATATCCATAATAAGCCTTTGTACATACGCATGCATCCCAGGTGATTTCTCGCCATGGTTTGGATCATTGGGTCTATCATAATAAATTTATTTCTAGGTGTGTGCAGGAAAAACGGGTCGATGAAACTTAAAATGTGAAAATGTTGTTCAAAGGGACTTGTCCACACACCCACATGACTTCTTGGTGCAAGTTATGGAGTCATGAGGAATGACTCAACTTCCCAAGGTAGGTTCCATGGTTCTCTATCTCACAAGATCCCTCAAGCCAATGCCTTTGCTCTCAGATCACTAAGCAAAGTGACTTAGGGATGACGAATACAAGAACAAGGGATGCTTTAGATTTTTTTTTAACATGAATGCATCCTATCTATGCATGATTCTACAAATGAATTAAACTAGTTTATAAGATGAAAAGATTAGTAGCAATACTATCCTAACATGATATACTAGTTAATGATTTAAGCTAATGATAAAGAAAATACTCTAAAATGCTTATTAGATTAATTCCTATTACAAAGAGAAGCTAGATGTATTGATAAAATTGAGCATAAGTGAGATACTAAAAGCTTGGATGATCTTTGAAATGGAGGAATGAGAGCTCAATTTATAGGAAAAATAGGGTAATGGAAGGTCAGGATTGAAGGAGTTAATCAAGGGTCAGGATTGAAAGTTATCAATCCATGTTTACAATTTTCACCAATGAAATGGTGACAATTTTCAACATAAGACTGGCTGAGAGAGGATGTAAGAAGCATTAAATGCTTGAGAAGACCTCATGGTTACCTTAGAAGCTAAGGGTTAAGGTTAGGTTAGGTTTATCCAATGGATAAAGCTTTTACCCAAGGGGTAAACTCTTGTGCAAGGGTTAAAGGGATAACCATGGTCAAAGAATTGAATGCTTGATGAGACCCGTGGGTTAGAAGAGGGTTAAGTTAGTCAAAAAGTCTCTAACCATGCCACTAAGGGTTAGTTAACCATTAATGGTTTGAAGACTTTGGGGACAAATTTGTAAGAATCCTTCCAAATTTGGGGGTATTCAACAAGTTAGCTTGTTGAAGGCATAAAGGCTTTAATGCATTTTGAAGACCTTACTCCAAATCTGAGAAGTGACCTCCTCAAATTTAGGGAAAGGGGATAATTGATGGGTTTAGGTTAATTGATTAGGGTTAGATGGATTCTAGAAGAATTTAGGGAGGGGGTTAGGATGCAAGTGGGAGATGTAGGATTTTGCAAATGGATGAAGGATAATAGAATTGATTAAAATAAATTGCTTTATTTCAATTTGGTTGCAGGTGGAGGAATTTAAAAAATTAGATTTATTTAATTAGGGTGAACTATTTAATTAAATGTAAATTTAATTAAAAAGTAGAGAGAAAAGGTTTAATTAAATAAAATGATTTATTCAATTAAATGACATAAAGGGCTTAAGTGAATTTAAATAAATAAATTGAATAATTTATTTAATATAAATAGAAGAATGTGGGAGATTTAATTAAAATAGAGGAATAAGAATAAAATAAACATTAAATATTCATTTAGGAATATGGTCATTTTTATACATCTACATTTTGCCTCTCTTTGAAGTGATGTGTGTGCACATGTTGATTCAAAGAAAATAATGTGTCATCATGATTTGGTTATGATTAGTGTGATGTCGTGTCAAGATGTTCATGTCGTGCCCCAAATTCGATAAATGATGTTGATAATTCCCCCTTGGGAGATGAATCAAAATTTTGAAAATTTGATTTGTTTTGATAAATTTGGTTGCATTGTAATTTTTTTTTTTGAATACGATTTGTTGATTCATCTCCTGATAATGATGTTTGCGATGTTTAGTGATGAGACCACGAGCAATTTACATGTTTGCCCATGCAACCCTAATTTTGATTTACCCTATAAAAGGTAAAAAGTGATTTATTTTGTCTCATTTGTGCTTATTGACTTTGGAGAAAGTGACACTTGAAGAAAAAGACAAAATGCCAATTTCATTTTCTTCTCATCGATTTGAGCGCATTCGGATGTATCAGAGGCCCGCCACGTATGGACCACCGGTAAGTCATCCTTGTTGACCCCTTTTGGATTTTTATTTTGTCATTTTTGATCATGTTTTTGAATTTTCACATGTGAATTTAATGTTTTAGCGTGTCAGGGTTAAACCATAGCGCGTAGGGTTTAATGAAGTAGGGTGTTCACATGGGTAGTATAGGATAACACGTAGGTATACCCTAGCGCATAAGATAGCACATTGGGTATTTTAGGTGGCACAAAAATAGGATAGGGTAGCGCATAGGGTTAGGCTAGTGCATTGATAGGACAGGGTAGCACATAGGGTTAGACTAGCGCATTGATAGGACAGGGTAGCGTATAGCCAATAATTTAGCACGTAAATAAAATTGTTTAGTGCATGAGCGAAAAAATTTGGCTAAAGTATGATTTTGGATGAAGAAAAATAGGTAGGTTTTTGCCAGGTTTGCCAAGATGGGTGCGAATTGTCAGTCTGCATGTTTGTTGTTATTGTTTTGATAAGTTGTCCAATATGAATTCCGATATAACTTGATTTGATTTGCAATGTTTCAAGTTGATTTTGATCTGATATTGTTTTGATATGATGTGGATTTTGATATGGATGTTTGATATGAACTTGATTTGATATGCATTGTTTCAAGCTGATATATATGTGGAACTTGAGTTGTTTTACAAGCTGATATGAATGTGGAACTTGAGTTGTTTTACAAGCTGATATGAATGTGAAACTTGAATTGTGTTACAAGTTGATGTGATTGTGGAATTTGAGCTGTTTTACAAGTTGATATGATTTGATATGGAAATGGATTTGATATGATGTGGAACTTGATTATATTTTCAATGTTTCAAGTTGATGTGAATTTGATTTTGATATGAATTGATAGGATGAGGAAACTTATATTGGACTTGTTTTGCTTTTGATAGGAGTGACTTGGGGTTGTTCAGTCATGAGAGCGATTTGCGAGACCGTGGTCATTGATACCATGATTGACACAGGCTGACAGGGATATCATTGAGAGGTGTGGCCTATCTTTTTTGTTAGAGATGCCCCGGTATATCATTAACCGGGGTTTGTTGACAATGTTGGCCTAGAGGTGGCATAGTGATACAAACACCTTTCATTTGGCAACAGGTGAGATCACAGTGACACCTAAGGATTGCTACCAAATTTTGCGGATTCCTGTTGTAGGTGCACTTTTACCCTATGAATAGACGGAGGAGGGTGGGACAGAGGCTCTGTGCCAAATTTTTTAGGATGACATGATATGAGGGTATGAGACCCCTTGGCAGGAGTTCATAGATTTGGATTACGCTCCTCTACCATCAGTGCTGGCAGGATTCATATGTGGTTTCTTATGTCCTGACCGTAGGTCGAAGGGACTGGCAGTAGGATGGGGGTTGGTCTTGAAGGACATGGTGACATAGGGTTGTCGATTCGCATGGGGGTCGTCTATGCTGGCCCACTTATACAAGGATCTGCATCAGGTGGTTTACTTGGGGTATAGCCATTTATCAGCTGGAGTTACACTACTATAGGTATGGGCATGGGAGCATATTCCTGTAGCTAGGCCACTTGTGGATAGAGATAGGCCTATTGGGTGTGCTTATGCATACGAATATCGAGGGATAGTTGTCTAGCGTAAGCTGGGCAAACTAGAGCATTGGAGGAGAGTGTTAGATGATATTGATATGGTCTTCTAGAGACCGTACATGTAGTGTGAGGTATGGGTAGAGGATGGGATGGAGATGTCCTATGTCCATATGTCCCAATTTTTGATAGGGCAGATGCCCTTTGTGATTGAGAGATTCCTGATGAAAGCAGGGGATTCCACAGGGAGCATGCTTGTATTCTCGACAGAGACAGGATATACCAGAGTGGGGACCCACTATTGATAGTGTGGTGGTCGTTGAGGAGTTCTTTCACTTAGCCGGCTAGATATGGGACTATGCCTATGAAGTAGTGGACTGAGGGATGACAGAGGAGTTTTCCACACTATTCGCGACACATGCGGTTTCTAGGATATCAGATCCAGTAGAGATGATTCCCGCTTTTGACTCTGATGAGGATGATGAGCAGCTCGAGAGGCTAGGGAGACAGAGAGAGGATGGAGAGGAGCTAGATGTGGGAGGTGGGGATGGTGGAGGGGATGATGGTGCTAATGGTAGAGGAGGTGGACGAGGATAGTGAGGGGATAGAGGGAGGAGAGGAGACCGAGGTGGAGATCGGGGAAGGAGAGGAGACAGGGGTGGAGAGGGTGGTGACAAAGGGATTCGGGTGGAGAGAGCAGTGTGGCGAGCGGTGGTGGATAGAGGGAGAGGAGGTTTGGCTATTGGAGCTGGTGGGGAGGAGAGGATAGGATTACCAGCTGTGGGAGGGACTAATGAGTTTAGATGGTTGGCCCAGAGGAGGAGGTCAGATGTTTTACCCCCACCAGCACCGAGGATAGCATGATGGATAGGGGGTACCACTTCACAGGTACCCCTCCAGATTTGGATTCCTATGCACCAGGAGGATGCACAGATTAGGTCACTACAGTTATCAGTGCAACACCTATAGACACAACTACAGGCACATCAGCGATAGATTACACAGCTGACCACAGAGCGGGATACAGATAGAGCATCAGGGTCGAGCAAAGCCTCGAGAAAAGACTTTGGAGAGAGCGGCGATAGGTGGCTCGATGAGAGACACCTTGAGAGAGTTGGCCTTGAGAGCCAAGGAGGCGGAGTACTAAAGGAGACATTATGAGGATGCGGTACCCAGGGAGCACCGAGTTTTGAGTTTTACAGCGTCGAGATCTAGTCGATCCAGAGAGACTGGGTCGAGGACAGAGAGAAGAGGCATGACATGGCCTATTAGATAGGATCCACCTGGGGATCCAGGTGTTGGGACATCTGCTGTGAGACCATTGCCTTCAGGAGATAGTCATACCTGAGAGATGTTGTCTCTATTGTATTCTGATCATTTTGTTGTTACAGACATGACATATTTTGTACATTGATCATTGTTAAGATATATATATGACACCATTTTCCTTGATCCTCATGTGATGTGTTATGGATGATGCTTTCTATATGATTTTGATTATTCTATGATGATGATGCAATGCTTAGATGTATGTACTTTGATATTTGATGAATATGATGTGTTAATGTATGATGTTTATGGGATGTATCTTGAAAATGAGATGCATGATAATGATATGCTGTGAGATGTATGATAATGATATGATGTGAGATGTATCTTAAAAATGAGATGTATGATAATGATATGATACTAATGCAAGATTAAAATGGATATGCAACTAATTGTAAAATGATATGCAACTAATTGGAGCATCCTCATTTTGCATTAGTCATCCCTTTATAGTCACATGTTTTTGCTTTCTTTGTAGGTATCATCATTAAGCATTGATTTCTTTGGGATATGTTAAAAATTTATACAAGCATAATGGTATAATTGAACCATAATGACCTGAGAAAAATTTACATGATTTTTGATTTTGCAAGATAGCAGAAGTGTCAAGGTATAATTGAACCAGGATGAGCCAAGTGTGGATTGCATATAAATAGACAAGATTAAACCATTTGTATGCGCAAAGTGGAATCATGTCTTTAGTGATATGCTTTGACTCACGTCTTAAGACAAGTATTTGCACAGTACAAGTGACCGCCTCACATACAAAAAACTAAAAAATATTGGACTTCCCATAACTTTGTCTAGCTTGATGCATCATTGAGAAAATGTAGAGGATCCAATAGCTCAAAAAGTTCCACTGCAAAATAGTCAAAACTTAATGCAAGATGAAAACATTTGATACTTCAGAAAATCATCCATCATGCGTTGTGAAACTTGTTTTTAAGTGAGCAGTGTATGTTCCCTTGATTGTTGATTTGGTTGTTGGATATAATGTTCTGAGTTTGCTGCAATTTTGATTTGAAGAAGAAATTTTGATCAATATTGCCCCTAGCTAAGTTTTACTCTTAATACGGATATGTACAGTGATTAAAAAGCCATGGTGGAATATGAAAGGATATGTGGATAAACCAGGATAGTGACTATGCTAAGTATGTCCTGGATAGTGTGATAAAAATATCGGGCAATGGCCGATAGTGCTTGACTGTGGATATAATGGCTTGTTAGGATAGATAGATAGAGGAGCTATCCTCTCACAATAGCGTCTGTTGCCAGGTGTTCACCAGTTGATTTTATTGTACCTTTTTATTTTTTTATTTTTCTTTATTTTTTGATTGTTTTTGATATTTTTGACTTTTCCGTTCACTAGATTGCTCAAGAGTAGTATTTATTCAGATGGATGTTGTTAGTGGGTTCATCGAGCACATCTCCTTCTGAAGTTGTTAGCTGATAAGTGCCTGATCCATAGGCTGATATGATGACATAGGGACCTAGCCTGTTAGGTTCAAATTTCCCTTTCTTTTCTTGATCTTGCTGATTTCAAGGATTTTCCTTGAGTACTAGATCACCAATTTTAAAATTTCTGGGAATGACCTTGTGATTGTAACTTCTGCACATGCATTGCTGATATGCTTTGAGATGAGTATAGGCATGTTGGCATTTTTCATCTAGAAGTTCTAGCTCTTGCAGTCGGTTGACTCGATACTCTTCATCTGGAATGAGGCCTTTCAAAGAAACTCCGAGAGATGGAATTTATACCTCTAGGGGTAAAATTGCTTCTGATCCATATACCAATGAATATGGCGTAGCTCCCATAGGTGTGAGGATGCTAGTTCTGTATGCCCAAAGTGCTGGATTGAGTTGTACATGCCAATTTTTTCCTACATCATTCACTGTTTTCTTTAGTATTTTCAATATTGTTTTATTGGATGCTTCTGCCTGACCATTCCCCTGGGGGTAGTAAGGTGTAGAGAAATGATGTTGAATTTTGAATTTTTCACATAGTTCTCGCACATCTTGGTTCTTGAAAGGTCATCCATTATCTGTGATTATGGAACTTGGAATGCCATATTTGTAGATTAGATAATTAAGGATAAAAGAGGCAATTTGTTTTCCATTCACTGTGGTCATGGGGACCGCTTCAATCCATTTGGTAAAATACTCTGTTGCAGTTATAATGAACTTGTGTCCATTTGAAGATGAAGGATGAATTTTTCTGACTAAGTCCAGTCCCCACTAGCAAAAGGGCTAGGATATTGTGAATGGCTGTAGTTCCTGTGCTTGTGCATGTATAAGATTGCCATGGATTTGGCATTTAGGACACTTTTTTGCAAAATGATAAGAAACTTTTTCCATTGTCGGCCAGTAATATCCCATTCTTAGAAGTTTTTAAGCAAGAGTAGGACCACTTGAATGTGTGCCACAGATACCTTCATGAAACTCTTGTAAAGTGGAGTCAGATTCATTACAATCAAGGCAATGAAGAAGAGTACCATCTAGACCTCAACGGTACAAAGTATCAGCAGTGAGAGTATAACGGGCGGCTTGCCGGATAAAGTTGCATTTTTGGTTTCAGGATACGTCAATGGGTAGGATATTGCTTTTAAGATAGTCGTATATCAATCTGTATAATGGAGAGTCAGAACCAATCAAGGGATAGATAACATGGGAATCAAAATGGTCATAGGCTGGGGAGAATAGTTGCTCTACCAGAAAATCATAATGACTCTGTTGCTCTAGAATTTGTAGTAGTGAAGTGATAGCAACCATTGCATCGGCTGCTCTATTGTCCAACCTTGGTATTTTCTTGAAGGTGATGTGTAAAAAATATTATTTGAAATCATCCACCATTCGTTTGTATGGAAGTAGCTTGTCATCCTTTGTCTAATAGTTGTTGTTGATCTAATTGATGACTAGTTGTGAATCTCCGTAGACTTTTAAATCTGTGATTCTCCATTCCATGACCATTTTGATGCCTATAACTAGTGCCTCATATTCAACAATGTTATTTGTGCATGAAAACATGAGCCTATATGATCTTGGTATGGTGTACCCTTCAGGAGTGATGAACAAAATGCCAACACCTGAACCATGTTGAGATAGGATCCATAAGTGTATAGGGTCCATTGCTTGGTGGTGTAGCATCCTAAAATTGCGACACTTGCAATTTTGACTGCATTTGGGTCTTCACGATGGCGGCGCAACATTGAACCTGAATGGAGACCTCGAAACCTACTTGTGACATCAAAAACTGCATATTTCTACACCTTGGCCTGATCCTTCCTTGCACCCTGCTGTCCCGGGAGGTGGGACCATGGCACCCAGTGCCTTGGTCCTTCAGGACCATGGCACCCAGCGCCCTGGTCCCCCAGGACCATGGCACCTAGCACCCTGGTCCTTGGCCCTATTTTGGGCCCGGTCTCTTGTTGGGCATCGGGTCTTTAAGTTTGCAATTCAGAAAATGATGCTTCTAGGTCGGCCTAAGGTTAGAAAAATCAGTCTCTCAACCCTAATTGACAAGTATATAAACTACTTTTCCTCTCCTAGAAAGGGAGGAAGGAAATAAGCAAGAGCAAGAGGCGGAAGTGATATTCAAACATTCAAACATTCAAGCATTCAAGCATTCCTTCAAGCAATTGAGCATTCTAAGTCTCCATTCAAGGCTAAGTGTTGCATTCAAGACAAGGATTCAACCATTGAAGAGGAGATCACCTACAACATATAACATACAACATCATTACACCTTCGCATGTAAGAATACAAACATTCTTACAACAAGGTGTCAGTACTTGTTTACATTACAAACATTTACATTTACAACATTCTCATTTCTTGGTTAATTCCAAAACCGGGGTTTGACCTAAAGGCAAACCCCTAATCCCTAACCCCCCAATCGTCCTCTCTTTTCTATGTGTAGGTTGCAAGTACGCGTCTGTAATTGAAGATCTAGAATCCTTGTGTAGAGATGAACAGATCCACCTTCGTTTCGCAGATTTTTCGGAGGACCGTGTGCACTCCGGGCGCCATCGTCCCATCAACTTTCACTCAAATTTGCAGAACAGCACCGTCTCGACATTTTATTGCTAATTTTAGGTCCGTAGCTTCATCCCGTATCCCTATCTCTGTTTATAAGCGAATCTTTCTTACTTTACATGCATTCCTAGTTCAATCCTTCTATCTACATTCTTTACAAAAGAGGGTATCCTTGATGTCTTAACCCTTGAAACTCATTTAGAATCCAGTCTTGCATTGTGTGAGATTGGATCTTGTGGGTTTCAACCCCTCTTTTGAATGTAAAGTCTCTCCTAAGTGAAAACCGTCAACCCTAGTGACCTCCCTTCTCTCTCCTTGGGGGGGGGGGGAACACCTAGGGTTCGATTTTTCCACTTTACATTTTGGTGAACCCGACGTGAACATCCTAATTCTGATTATTCATGGTTAGATCTGAAAAATTTGCTTCCTTAATTACATTTCCATGTTTGATCTTTTGCAAATTTTAGAGGTTAATTGCATAAAAACCCTAAAATTTTCTTTTTAGTAATTGAGCTTGTGATATGTTTAATTGTTAATGCTTGTTTTAGATCTACCCTTCTATTGCAAATTGTTAATTCATATTTGTGCTTTAATTTTGAAAATTAAGTGGTTAAGTGTCAAAACCCTAATTTTTAAAACCTTCTTGATTCAACCTTTGACTGATGATTTCACTGATCAAAACACCTCCAAATCGGCTGTAACTTTGGATTCCGCAACAAAATCACAATATCTCTCATCCCTGAAAATTTGGAAAAAAGTTGCGAGGACCATGTGCACCCCGAGCGCCATTGTCCCCGACATTTTTTTCGAAATTTCGGGAGCTAGATCTTACTGTGTTTTTATGCTAAAATCCAGAATTTTGGCTGATTTTATCAATTCTAACACTTTCAAAATTAAAGTCAAAGTTGGTCTAGTGATTGCTTGGATAAAGGCTTATAATCATTCAAAAATTGTTGAAATTAAAATTGTGTTTCTTACTGTCTTAAATCTGAAAAGTGTGTTAGCATTCATTCGAAATTTCAGTGCTTTATTCAAATTTTTGCAGTTTGTGACTTTTGAAATTAAGTGTTTAATTACAACAACTTTGATTTCCACTTTCAAATTTGAATTTTGCATGAAATTGAGTCAACTTTTAAAATTCAAAGCTTGCATTGCTTTCAGTATTCCCTCTAAAATCATAAAATTCAAAATTTCAGTTTCCCTCTCTTTTTCAAAATTCAAATTTTGCATTTTTCAACAATCTTGGTGGGGTTCAATTTTGAGATTGCAACTTTAGTTTGGCCTATCTGCAGATCGTAAAATCATTCAATTTTTTTAGATTAGCTTTAAAATCATCATAACTTTCACCCCTGAAAATTTCGAAAAAAGTTGCGAGGACCGTGTGCACTCCGTTCGCCACGGTCCCTGACATTTTTTTTGAAATTTTGGGAGATTGTCCTGATTGTATTTAACAGCTTAAATCTAGGAGATTGGCTGATTTTATTGAAATTTGCTACCTCTAAAATTCAAAATCTTCTCTCTCTCTTTAGTGGATGAGTTTTACAACAATAAGCCCTACTTACACTATTCCCGTTAGACGAAGCCTTAGAATTAAGTCTTTCCAAGGTTTAATTACGGAGGAGATGGAACCTAATTTGAATGGCCTTTTTAACAAGGACATGGGTAATTCTTGTAATCCTCTTAATGATGAAGAAGCTCTCCATGAGGTTTCTGTAGAACAACTTTCGAAATTGGATAACCAATTTGATGATTTTCGACAATGGATGTCTCAAGAATACCCTGATAGTCAAGCTCTTTCATTAATTGAGGGTCTAAAATGTATGGTTCAAAGTGATAAGAATG
Organism: Cryptomeria japonica; assembly: GCF_030272615.1. Lineage (NCBI taxonomy): Eukaryota > Viridiplantae > Streptophyta > Pinopsida > Cupressales > Cupressaceae > Cryptomeria > Cryptomeria japonica. The sequence continues at coordinate 251,084,004 of NC_081408.1, forward strand.
GAATTGATATTTTGCGTAGTATTGCACACATTGTGGATTCGAATGTGAATCATTCTATTCCTTTGACAACTCCTATTGCTAGTATACCTACTTTTACATCAATCATAATGACTACTTCAATACAAGACATTCCACCTATGATCACCAGTCATGGGGGCAATCCCTTTTCTTCAATCAACCCTCTTCCTTCATTCAATCCAACTTCTTCATTCATTCCTTCAATGAGTGTTCCTATTTCATCTCCACAAATAAACACGACGCAAGGGGGCAATTCATTTAATTATTCCATTCCTCCTCGTAGTGTTCCTCCTTTCCAATCATCTCCTATGACTAACTATCATAGTGTCCCACCACCTTACTCTCAATCAATACCTTCTCTCAATAACATAATACCTCCATCACAATCTAACACGTCTAATATGAACTCTTCGACTGAAGCGACCATTAACAATCTTGCACAAACTGTCTCTTCTTTACAACAACAAATTGCCTCTATGAATCAATCTAAGTTTAGTGTGCCCACATTTGATGTTGCGAGCCCACTTTCTCTTGACATTGTTTGAGCTATTCCCCCTAAGCATGTTGAAATCCCGCAATTGGAGCTTTATAATGGTAAGGGTGATCCTCTAACACATGTTAAGACCTTTCAAACAATATGTACTGATTTTGCTTATGACCAAAGGTTGCTTGCAAAACTGTTTACTAGAACATTAAGAGATAAGGCTTTACAATGGTATTGCTCATTGCCTTCCTATTCTATTACTTCTTTCCAACAACTTGCAAATGCTTTTATTCAACAATTTCAAAACAATATAAGTCCTAAAGTTACTTTGATTGATTTAATGCATTGTAAACAAGGTGTTAAAGAAAAAGTGACTGATTTCATTGGTAGATATAAGCATTTGTATGCTCAAATTTCTTTTCCAGTACCTGACAATGATATTCAAAGAATCTTTATTTCTAATTTACAAAAAGATATTAGAGAAAAACTTCTATTTTCTGAGTTTACTTCTTTCCAACAGTTGTGCGCAACTCTTCACAATTATCAACTGACTGTGAGTCAAATGGAACAAGCAAATCCTAGGGCTCCGAGTGATAAGGGTGATAGTAGTCAACAACCATTTGGGAAGTTTAAACCGAATAGAGAGTCTATTAAATTCAATGAAAACATCACCAATAACAATGTGAATGCCGCATCTTGTGTGCCTCCTATTTCTAAGTTTTTCAAGAAAGAAAGAAAGTTTACTCCTTTGAATGAATCATTGCATAGTATTATGAATAAGTTATAGGAACAAAATGTGCTTACTCTTCCTCCTATAAAGCAAATAGATCCTACAAAGATTAATTTGCCCTATTTTGATAACAAATCTTTTTGTCAATTTCATCATCAACCTGGGCATGATACTGAAAAATGTTTTGCTTTAAAGGGTAAAATTCAAGATTTGATTGATAATAATACTATCTCTGTTTCTGGTGTGAATGATAAAGGCAACACATATGTCGCTCCTCCTAACCAAAATCTTAAGATTTTTACTGATCCATTACCTTCTCATACCTCTAATGTGATTGAGACTAATGATTCCTCTTTCTCACTTGATAGTCTTGTGTCTATGACTCCGAATGTGATTAACTTTGTGGAACAACAGAAAATCCCTAAAGAACCTTCCATCACATTTGATTCCAGTGAAACTATCAGGGCACTTGATGGCCCTTTATATATAGTTGCAAAAGTCAAGAATACACCTTGCCGTGGAGTGCTTATTGATCCTTCTTGCATGGTTAATGTCATTACTGAAGAATTTCTTTTTACTTTGCAATTGGATGAAACAAATGTGGTTGTGAAATTATTTGATGCATTTTATTCTCCTCCAATTGGTTCTATTACATTACCTATTGAGGTCCATAACAAATCCCTTGATGTGGACTTTGCTATTATTCTGTCGTCCGAACAATTTCGTGTGAAGCTAGGCTATCCTTGGCTATCTTCCATGAAAGCTATTGCTTCTCCTATTCACAAGTGTTTGAAATTTCCCCATAATGGTGAAGTTGTTACTGTCAATCATAGTCTCTTTAAACCAGCTGAAAGAACTTCTAGCGTTCCTATTGATTATTTTTGGCCTAAACAATTCCAATCTCTTCCACCGCGGAGTGATCATCTTTTCAAATCTTATCAAAAGTGGAAAAAAGATATGATCCTATCTCTAAGTGAACCTAGAACACCCAAACTTGATATTCCTATCGTTCTTGAGAAGGAAGTTCTTCCTTTGAAAGATAAAACTAATGCCTTTCCCCAAGAAGATTCCCAACCCATCCCTATGAATGTGACTATGCCTATATCTAATAAACTTTCTAAAAGTAGACCTATACCTCCTCGTCATGATGGGCTCAGTCTCCTTCCTAAACCAAATATTCCTCCTTTATATGGAGCAGTTCCTCCTCCTTCCTCTTATGGAGAGAAGAGACCTTCCTCTTCTCCTATTGTTCAACTTAAGAGACTACAACCTAAACACCCAAGTGAAAAGGATGAGAACATTCCTCCTCCTCACTCTTCTCAACTTCCTACTAAGACTAGATGAAATCGTTCTGCACGTGAACACCGACGAAAGCATCATCTTAGAGCTCAGGCAGCTGCTTCTCAAACTTTGCAATCCCCCAAAACACCTTCAGCTAGTATTATTCCATTTCTCTTCAGCCAAAAATTGAGCCAAAATCTCCTAAACATAAGATGCATGATGGTCTTGATCCTGTGCGAGTTAAAGATCCTATTTTTATAAATCTTGATGATGATATAGATGAAAATGTTATTCATGATGAAAATGTTACTCCTCTTTCTTCTGATAGTGAATATGAATATGTTGATGTTGATAACCATTTATCTAACGCATTTTCTAAAGCACTTATCCTAGCTCCTAGACAAGAACAATGTGGCTTGGAACATGAACATAGCCCTTGTTTGGATCTTGTGATAGCTCCATCTGCTGTGTTGGATGTTCCTCCTCTAGTGTGTTTCCTGCCTTCCCGAAATATTGATCAGCAAGATCGGGGGGTGGATGACGTGCTAGACTAGTAACATTAGCATAGCAGACTCTCTCCTCCTCTCTTGATATCTTTTGTTACTTCTTCTATGTGTTATTCTCATTCTTCTATTTATTGTCCTTAGTGTTGTTACTTGAGGACGATGCAAAGCATTGATATCTCTTTTGGTCTCTCTCATGTTGACTCAAAAGACACATGTGTTCCCTTCTTCTAGGTGACCTTCCTTGATTGGGGAATGAAGAACAATTATGCATACATACATATGATATACATGAATTATCATACAGCATACTGACCCTGAGGAAAGTGAAGTCACCTCATACTTTGTGTTTTGTGTCTATTATCCTTGGGCTTATCTCACACTTGGGGGCTAAATCCTTGTGATAACGTGCTCCTTTCCCTTCTCATTTCTTATATGTATCACTACCTTAAAGAAATCACCCTCGATGAGGCATGTGCGATCGCTTTAACGTAGGGGGGCATACACCCCGTTCATATCTCTTCAAGATACTTGAAAGTTTCTTGGTGAACTTAGCTAAGCCTTGAAAATTTTTGGTATTTTTCTTGCATGACTCATAGTGAGGGAACCTTACTACTGACAGTCATGGTTCTCCCTCATGATATTCCCTTTTACTTTGTCAATCGAAGTCATAAGATCCTTAGTCCACTGGGGGCTTGGTGTATCTTGCCTCCTTGACGTGGTGAAAGTTTTTCAATGTTGTTTCCTTGTACTTTACCAGAAGTATGGGCGTACGCTTATACTCCCGCTAAAGTGGGGGCTAAATATAGCATCCTAAAATTGTGACACTTGCAATTTCGACTGCATTTGGGTCTTCACGATGGCGGCGCAACGTTGAACCTGAATGGAGACCCCGAAACCTGCTTGTGACATCAAAAACTGCATATTTCTGCACCTTGGCCTGATCCTTCCTTGCACCCTGTTGTCCCGGGAGGTGGGACCATGGCGCCTAGCGCCCTGGTCCTTCAGGACCATGGTGCCCAGCGCCTTGGTCCCCCAGGACCATGGCGCCCAGCGCCCTGGTCCCTGGCCCTATTTTGGACTCGGTCTCTTGTTGGGCATCGGGTCTTTAAGTTTGCAATTTGGAAAATGATGCTTCTAGGTCGGCCTAAGGTTGGAAAAATCAGTCTCTCAACCCTAATTGACAAGTATATAAACTACTTTTCCTCTCCTAGAAAGGGAGGAAGGAAATAAGCAAGAGCAAGAGGCGGAAGCGATATTCAAACATTCAAACATTCAAGCATTCAAGCATTCCTTCAAGCAATTGAGCATTCTAAGTCTCCATTCAAGGCTAAGTGTTGCATTCAACACAAGGATTCAACCATTGAAGAGGAGATCACCTACAACATATAACATACAACATCATTACACCTTTGCATGTAAGAATACAAACATTCTTACAACAAGGTATCAGTACTTGTTTACATTACAAACATTTACATTTACAGCATTCTCATTTGTTGGTTAATTCCAAAACTAGGGTTTGACCTAAAGGCAAACCCCTAATCCCTAACCTCCCAATCGTCCTCTCTTTTCTGTGTGTAGGTTGCAGGTACACGGCTGTAATTGAAGATCTGGAATCCTTGTGCAGAGACGAAAAGATCCACCTTCGTTTCACGAATTTTTCGGAGGACCGTGTGCACTCCGGGTGCCATCATCCCGTCACTTTTCGCTCAAATTTGCAGAACAGCACCGTCTTGACATTTTACTACTAATTTCAGGTCCGTAGCTTCATCCCGTATCCCTATCTCTGTTTATAAGCGAATCTTTCTTACTTTACATGCATTCCTAGTTCAATCCTTCTATCTACATTCTTTACAAAAGAGGGTATCCTTGATGTCTTAACCCTTGAAACTCATTTAGAATCTAGTCTTGCATTGTGTGAGATTGGATCTTGTGGGTTTCAACCCCTCTTTTGAATGTAAAGTCTCTCCTAAGTGAAAACCGTCAACCCTAGTGACCTCCCTTCTCTCTCCTTGGGGGGGGGGAACACCTAGGGTTCGATTTTTCTGCTTTACAGGTGGAAATAGCAAGGACATCTATTTCCAAAAATTTGATCTCCATTGGTTGTTTTCTAGGTAGCGGTGCTTCAGCTAGTTGATCTACAATTGCTTGTCCTTTGATAGCTTGTCGCTCTGTGTAGTGGATATCAAATTCACTGAGAATCATGACCCATTTAGCCAATCTGCTTGTAAGAGATACTTTGCTGAGTAAATATTTGAGAGGATCAATTTTTGCTACGAGTTTGATTGTATGCGCTAGCATATAGTGCCAGAAATTATGAGAAGCAAATACCACTGTTAGGCAAGCCTTCTCAATGAATGTATAATTGAGTTCATATCCATTTAATGTCCTGCTGATGTAATAGATAGCTCATTCCTTGCCTTGTTGATCTTCTTGTGCTAATAATGCCCCCAATGATATATCTGTTGTTGATATGTAGAGAATGAGTGGTTTCCCTGCTATTGGTGGTATGAGAATGGTGGTTTCATTAGATATTGCTTGATTTGATAGAATGATTCTACACATTTGGATTCCCATATGAATGGTACATTTTTATGTAGTAGATGGTTGAATGGTAGACTTTTATTTGCTAGCTAAGAAATGAATCGTCTGATTGACTGGAGCCATCCTTGTAAAGATCTGAGTTGGTTGATGTTCTTTGGTGGTGACATCTCCATAATGGCTTATACCTTTGCTGGATCCACTTCAATACCCTTTTCTGAGACTATGTAGCCTAATAATTTGCCTGATGTAACCCCGAAGACACACTTCTTAGGGTTGAGCTTGACCTAAAATTTCTTCAATCTATCAAAGATATTTTCTAAGATGCTTAGATGTTCTGGCCGAGTAAATGATTTAGCTAGTAAATCATCCACATAGTCCTCCATGAAGGTATGCATCATGTCATGAAATATTGTTGTCATTGCTCGTTGATAAGCTGCCCTTGCATTCTTTAAGCCAAAAGGCATGACATTCCAATAGTACGCTCCCCAAGGATAGGTAAATGCTATTCTATCTTGATCCTCTGGGGCTATCTTGATTTGATTATAGCTCGAAAAACCATCCATTAGTGATAGCATTGCATGGCCTGCTGTGAGGTCTATAATTATGTCGATACCGGGCAAAGGAAAGTCATCCTTTGGACAAGCTTTGTTGACATCTCTAAAATCGGTGCATATTCTGATACTGCCATTTGGTTTGGAAACTGGTACAAGGTTGGAAATCCATTCAGCATAGTCAATAGGTCAAATAAATCCAACTTCTAATAGTTTCTTGAGTTCAGCTTTGACCATGAGTGCTACATGTGGATTCATCTTTCTCAATTTTTGCTTGACTGGCTTAGCTCTTGGAGCAATGGAAAAGTGGTGCATGATTAATTGCGGATCAATCCCAGGTATATCTGCATATGACCAAGCAAAGTTGATTTTCTTTTCTTCAAAAAATTGGACAAACTTTGATCTTTATTCCTCTGTCAAAGATTCTGCAAAGTGTATGTTTTTGGCCGCTTTTTTTGTACCAGTGTTGATTGATTGAGTGGGCTCAATAAATATGGGTGATCACTCCCAATAATGTTCAGGAAGAGTGTCAAGTCTCTTTATATTTAGGTTCCTTAGAAAGGTTTTCACCCTCAGATGCATCCTTTATTTTTACTTTTTTGTGATCTAGTGCTTCCATTGACTGGTTTTCAGTAGTAGATCTTTTACTTTGTTCATTTTTGTGACTGAGAGACTTGACACTCCCTTGATTGCAGATATCGTTACTTTTTTCACTGGTAGAGTTTGTTTCTGGATTGACTGTACATAAGTAATGGATAATGGATTCATCATTTGGGAAAATTGGTATGTCATGGTTTTCAGGTTCGTCCCAATCTATGAGGTTAGGAAAGACAAGTGGTAAAGAGTCACTGGGTGGATCAAGTTCAGCTACTGTAAGTGTCAGGATGGAGGTATCATCATGGTTGGCTGGGATATTAAATATGTTACGGATTTTGTCGAGGTCTTCGATGGTATCTTCTATGTAGACTTGCTCGTAATGTCGCTGCTCATTTTCTTTGGCGTCATAGATATTCTGTGGACCAAATTCAAGTAGTCTAAGTTCTGTGCTATGTTCTTCTTGAGAGATGGGTGTACGATTCTCCTTTTCAGCAATATCTTCAGTAATATTTGAACAGCTACCCCATTCATATTCATTTGAATCAGTCTCAGAGGTATTATCCTAGATTCTGGCAGTGTTGTGGACTGGTATGTTGTAGGGTGAAAAGAGGTCTTTGATGATTGATACCAATTTGATAGTTTTCTTTGACTCTGTGTCAGATCCTGATTCCACTCTTTGCATTTGCTCATATACTATCTCTCCTTGGGGAGGAATGATGTTATCAAGAGATTATTCATCTTTTTCGGACATTGGTTCTTGAACATGGTGTACTTCTGTAGTAGATGCTTCTGTCTTTGGATTGATGAGCTTCTCTTGATATTGCTTGTGTTCTTGATATTCACGTTCTTTGCGTATTGTCTCTACTAACTCAAATAGTGCTTCTTGCCATGAGTCCTCCTTGAATTTCTTCTTTGCTTTCCACTGAGGTTTTTGGTATTTGCTTGGTGTCTTCCTTGGTGGTAGAATGTGTTCATAGCCCAATCCTATTTTGTCTTTAGCAAGATGTGAATGAGGATCTATTGGTTCTGTGACGCCCTCTTGATGTTTTTCGATAGGTCCTTTGCCATTGTATCCCATTTGTTACATGATTAAGTAACCTTTTTCGTATAGGTGCATTGGTATAACTACTTCTATAGTAGCCGCTCTGCCATCTTCTTCCTCATACTTGTATAGCCAACTAAGGATGTCCTTTTCATCTGATTCATGTGGTAAAGTGCCGAGTTGGATAAATCGGCCATCAAATTTGGTGATGGGCTATGTTGTTTGATGTGTTGATGTTGTAGGTAATCCATGAGATTTAGGCGACGCTTGTGAGTTGGCCAAATATAAGGGTTCCAAAGAGTATTCTACCATGCCTTGCTCTTTGACTTTCATGTTCTACTTGAAATCCATTGATAGTGACTTAGACGTTTCTTGCTGGAGATCTGGTGCTGAGTAACTTTGTTTTTCTTTGTTAAGTGGAACCAAACTGTCTTGGGCTGCCCCCATAGCATTACAATGTTGAAATGGGTTATGATCTACTGATATAGAAATTTCCTATCCATTGAAGGGGAATTTAACACACTGATGATAAGTAGAAGGTACTGCTTGCATTTCATGTATCCAAGGTTGACCCAATAAGATATTATATGTGAGGTCTATATCTAAGACTTGGCACATAGTGTCCTTTTGTATTGGTCCTACTTGAATTGGCAACATTATTGTTCCTTTGGATGATCTTTCTTCATCATCATATGCTTTGATGGTGATCTTCTTGCGTGGATCAATAGATTGGTCAGAAAAGCCTAATGCATGGATAAGTTTCAAGGTACAGATATTGAGTCCAGTTCCTCCATCTATTAATACTCTTTTGACTCGATGCTTGTAGACCAAGACTTCAATATGGAGTGGAGTATTGTGTGGATGGCTCAATGATATATTATCATGCTAAAAAAAGGTAAGGTTATGAGGTCCTATCATATGAGCCACCATGGTTTGGAATTTGTCAGCATCCAGATCTTGAGGTACATTTGTTTCCAATAGTGCTTGTTCCAAGATGTCTTTGTGTTATAGCAAAAGTTTTAGCAACTCTAGTATAGATATTCAAGTAGGAGTTTTGCATAGTTGACTGACCAAATCATATTGAATTTTGGGTATGGTGTTTGTTGTTGACGTATGCCCCTTAAACACATATTTTTGAGCTCTGGTGGTTATATTGACGGATTCATGTTCACGCTTGTCTTTGATTGTAATGACGTTTACTTGATTGTCCTCAGCTGATATATGATTGATGGTGTTATTATATATGTGATTGATACGAGCTCCACGTGTATCGTTTGAGGTTGAAGCTCCATCCTTGTTGTAGTTTGGAAGAGGATTCTTAAAGGCTTCATGGTCACCATTTGTCTTGAGACCATCAACTATTAAATCACCTATATAAATCATGTCTTGAACAATGTTTTTCAGTCTCATGCAATTATTTGTTTGATGACCTTTGTTGTGATGAAAATCACAAAAGTGTGAGTCATTCCACCAAGGTGGTTTGATTTGTGGTTCAAAGTTATTGATCGTTGGTAAGGAGATAATTTTGTTTGCCAAGAGTTCTCTGAAAGAGGACTCCAATGATTGCCCTAGTGGTGTGTAAACTCATTTTGGAAAGTTATTGGTGTTACCTCATGAGTTTTTATTAGGTCCTTGATTGGTGTTATTGCCTTGGGTATTGTTGGTGTTGTTGGCGTTGAGTTGATCTTGATTGGTATTCGATGCATAAGTGTTAGTACCTTGGTTAGAACCTTTGGGATTCTTTGTTGCTTGAGGATTTCTTGACAAAGCCAACACTGGTTGCTTGGATTTGGCATCATTTGGTTCATTTCCACCTTCATTTCTAGTGTTTTTATTTCTGTTCCAGAATCTAGATTTGTCTAAGTTGTTGTTGTTTTGATTGTTGTAGTTGGATGAATTTGTTCCTTCTTTGAAGAATTTCAATGTTCCTTTCTTGACACATGCCTCATCTACTTGGATACCATTTTCAATCAATTTGGCAAAAAATGGTATGCATTGAAGTTTGAGTATGTAACTCATCTCACTATTCACGTTGTCGATGAAAATTTCCATCTTTTCCTTTTCGGGCACATCTCGAGGATATCTCGAGACCATTTGTCTCCAATGTTGAAGGAATACCATGAATGTTTCATTTTTTTTCTTCTTGGTATTACAGACATCTAGCATAGTGATAGCATGTTGAATGTTATAGGAATATTGAGTTATGAATTTGCTAACTAGTTCATCAAAGGATCTTACAGGAGGTGTGATTTTAGATAACCATTCCATTGTTTGTCCTCCCAAGCTTCTTGGGAATAAATTCATCAAATAGGTGTCATCATGAGCAAATTCAAGACTCATGGTACAAAATTCCCGAACATGATCATGAGGATCGCTTTTCCCATCATATTTGTCAAATTTGGGAATATCTAAGTTTGGGGGAAAATGTACCATGTTTAACCGTCTGTCAAAAGGATAAGGACAAATTTTAGTCAAGGAGTACCGTACTGTTGTCCCTTGTTGCATGCCTTGCATTTGTCTTTGCAACATCTGCATTTGGTGAGTGAGAGCAATCAAAGGCACATTTGTTTGTCGAGGGAAGAGTTCTTCTCTCGCATTGTGTCTAAGCGAGAATGGCATGTGTTGGGGTATGTTTTGTTTAGGGAGGTTTTTCTCGGGCAAATTCTGCTCGGGTATGTTTTGCTCAGGTATATTTTGCTCTGGGTCTCATGTTTCCTCCTCTCTTTGTCGTTCTTGATAATCATAATGTTGAGACCTTGTTCTAAATATGTCAGTGTCAAAGTCTTCAGGAAGTTTAACTCGTTTGCTTGTGAGCATGAGTAGGTATTTTTCTTTGTCGGTTTCCATGAGTTTTTCTACAAGTTTTTGAAATGAATAACTTTCTTGACACTCTTGGAGCAGTTCCTCAAAAATTTCGGTGTCTTCTAGATGTGGGTATTCGAAAGGATTTGATAATCTTCGACCGATGTTGGATTCTGGTTGTGAATCACTTCATTTGTTTCGTTGAGAGCGAGTAACAACAGGCATCCAATAGAAACTTTCTGTGACAAAAGGAACAAACTCCTCTTCGATATGTTGCTTAGGGGTTGGTGGTTCAAATCGAGGTATATCGTAAGTGATGCACCCTTCGGGGAAGAAATATGGATTGATCTTTCCTCCTTGATTTAGGCGTTGACTGAATGTCGATTTTTGACAGAATGCTCTACTCCTCAATGGTTCCTTGTCAAATTCATTGGTTTTGTCTTAAAAATACAAGCAGATATGACGAAGGAATGTTCGATGAGATTTGAAGAGTTGGCGATTGACGTATAAAAATTTATTTCATTTGGCAAGTTTCAAAGAACTGGGTTGTTGTTTCCTCAACTTAGTGTTATGATAAATACTCTTTCTTCTTAAAATATGAGGACTAGTCATGCACAAGTGATCAATGGTTTCCTTTGATTTGTTTTGGATTTTGTTATCTTGTTTGGAAACTCAAGTTTTACTTTATCAAATGAAGGTTTAGATGCCCCCTTACGACAAAGCGCATCAAATAATATGGAATACGAGATTTCTCGATATGGAAACTTGATTTGACAACTTGGAGTTTAAAAACAAGTGTGTTTTTGGATAGAAATCCATTTTGATTGAAGGACCTGTTGATACTTGTGATGAGGTTTCCTGATTTTGATAGGAGAGACGTGTGTTATCTTGTGACTAGTTTTCGGATTTTGACAACTTTGTTTTACGGAGAACTTACTTTGAGAATAGGTTTTTGATACTCTGTCTTGATTTCTTGTTTGACAAAATTCAGGCTGAGGAAGGAAAGCTTCCTAAATTGTTTTCAGATTTTTCAAAAATAGCCTCTGTTTTGGCCCCTGTTTTCTCAGTTTTTGCTATGCGCTAAAATAGAAATGCAATGCGCTATATAATTCCCCTAATGCGCTAGATAATAGACCCCACATGCTAAGCTGCCCTCTGTGTTGTGCTAACTAGTTTGTTTTGATTTTGTTTTAGTCTGAACGATTATGTGCTAATATGGGTTGTCAATGCACTAACTATTGGTCTCTATGCGCTAATGTTTGGTCTCCACGTGCTAAGCTGATGCTTCAACGCGCTAGACTGCTTTCAGAAAGTACTACCTTAAACTGCTAGTTTTGGATCTTGATGAAGCGCTAAAGTTCAGACCGAATGCGCTAAAGTAAAGTTTGATTGCACTAAAAGATGGTTTCTACGTGCTAAGAAGTTTCTCTTAAGCGCTAAACTGCCCTGATAGTTTGACTTGGTGTTTTTTTTGCAAATTTTTGGAACTTTGTTTTTAGTTTTCAATGATGATGGATGATTTTCTAAAGTAACAAATGAAAGCACAACACAAAAGAAGCAACCATTTTTGCTTAAGCTAAATAATGAGTATGTTCTGCGAGGATGTGTTCAAATCCCCAATGTTTTAACAGGTTTAGATACAACAACATACCATTCAATCAGACTCATTATTCAAGGGTCATAAGTAATATCATAGCCCACTAGTCTCGATACTCCGTCAGCTCAAATAGTCATGTCACCCCCTAAGGGGTGCCCAATTTTTTGCCTTTTGCCAGAAATTAACCCAAAGAGAATTGCTTCACAATTGAGTAGTTATCTTGGGAGATATATGGTGAGTGATTTTGGGGGCGGATTCTTCCCCACCCTTGCACTATGATATTACAAATGTCTAGATACTGACACAACTCAAAGTTTATATGGTAAAGTTTGTAATCAGGCTTCTCGTTTGACCGTCGGTGATAAACTCCCTCAAGAGGCTTCCCAACCTTTAGAACAAAGGCTTTACGTATCTCAAGGATATTGGGGGAAGGCTAATCGCTACGCGCAACCGTTGAAAAGGACTTTCGTCACTTTCCACTTTTGATTATAGTGGGTTGGAACACTTGGCTTTAAAGTTGTTCCCCACTTAGGTCGTTCCCTTCACACCAGCCAAAGAATGGCTTTAAGAGTTATTCAACCCCTCAAGAAGGCAGACCTGCTAAAGGATTTAATGCAATAAACACTAAAAGCATAAGAGTGGTCTGACTTTTTGATCACCCAATTAAGGGGAGAGCATATTCCTTCCACTTTCGTAGCAAAGCAAACAAGTGTTTTTTTAAAACTTTTCATTGCAATGATTTGTTAAAATCTATATGGAGATGTTGCTAAAAATATGGTGTTTATTTTATCATTCAAAGCAATGATTTTCTAATCTAGAAAAAGAACCTGGTCAACAAAGCAAATTTGATGTTTGGTCAACAAAAGCAATCGATCAAAAGGGGAAGATCTTCCCTCTTTAATTGTGAATGACTTTGGACATGTGTGATTCTTTTATTTTGCAATTTTTTTTTTTTTGAAGTGGATCCTTTTATGCACCAAAGGATGGTGAAGTTCTTTTTAAAGCCTTTTGTTTGCAACAATAAAAAATTTGTCTTGTTCTTTTTATAGCCCCAAAATGAAAATTTTCTTCCTAGAAAAAGCAAGAAAGATTATTTTTGTGGTTCTTTTTACTTGCCCAAAATAAGGTGAGTTCAATTTTATCCAACAAGAATTAAAAGACTCTAAATTTTAACTAACTTAACTAAGTTAGTAAAAATTTAAACTATTGTAACTCTAAAAATAAAACTAAGCTCCACCTGTAAGAAATTGTCAAAAACCCTGCAAAATACCGATCAAGACAGTTAGAAAAATCTTGGATTTTGTGGACTTCTACAAGTCTAAATTTATCTCGGTTACAAATTAATTTTTACTTTCTGTCAGTGATGCACTACAGAAAAGACTGTATGCACTACAAGATAACCCGGATGCGCTATCAGACAAACTCGATGTGCTGAAATGTTTTCCAAATGCGCTACTCTATTGAGTTCCCATGCCAAGACCTACAGGAAAAAATGTTAAAAGGCTATGCACTAAGTGATTGTCTACATGCGCTAGGAAATGAGTCCCACACACTAAACAATGAGCGAGATGCACTGGAATGTTAACCAGATGCGCTAAGGGATGTTCCCCACGCGCCGACTCCCATTTCCCGCGTACCTGCAAAAGTGGTTAGATCTAAAAACTGATTTGATTAATGGGGAAGTGCCCCACGGTGGGTGCTAGAAATGTGTGCGGGAAAAGCAGGTTGATGAAACTTAAAATGTCAAAATGTTGTTCAAAGGGACTTGTCCACACACCCACAAGACTTCTTAGTGCAAGTTATGGAGTCATGAGGAATGACTCAACTTCCCAAGGTAGGTTCCATGGTTCTCTATCTCACAAGGTCCCTCAAGCCAATGCCTTTGCTCTAAGATCACTGAGCAAAGTGATTCAGGGATGACGAATGCAAGAATGAGGGATGCTTTAGATTGATTTTAACATGAATGCATCCTATCTATGCATGATTCTACAAATGAATTAAACTAGTTTATAAGATGACAAGATTAGTAGCAATACTATCCTAACATGATATACTAGTTAATGATTTAAGCTAATGATAAAGGAAATACTCTAAAATTCTTATTAGATTAATTTCTATTACAAAGAGAAGCTAGATGTATTGATAAAATTGAGCATAAGTGAGATACTAAAAGCTTGGATGATCTTTGAAATGGAGGAATGAGGGTTCTATTTATAGGGAAAATAGGGTAATGGAAGGTTAGGATTGAAGGAGTTAATCAAGGGTCAGGATTGAAAGTTATCAATCCATGTTTACAATTTTCACCAATGAAATGGTAACAATTGTCAACATAAGACTGGTTGAGAGAGGATGTAAGAAGCATTAAATGCTTGAGAAGATCTCATGGTTACCTTAGAAGGTAAGGGTTAAGGTTAGGTTTATCTAATGGATAAAGTTTTTACCCAAGGGGTAAATTCTTGTGCAAGGGTTAAAGGGATAACCAAGGTCAAAGCAATGAATGCTTGATGAGACCCCTGGGTTAGAAGAGGGTTAAGTTAGTCAAAAAGTCTCTAACCATGCCACTAAGGTTTAGTTAACCATTAATGGTTTGAAGACTTTGGGGACAAATTTGTAAGAGTCCTTCCAAATTTGGGGGTATTCAACAAGTTAGCTTGTTGAAGGCATAAAGGCTTTAATGCATTTTGAAGACTTTACTCCAAATTTGAGAAGTGACCTCCTCAAATTTAGGGAAAGGGGATAATTGATGGGTTTAGGTTAATTGATTAGGGTTAGATGGATTCTAGAAGAATTTAGGAAGGGGGTTAGGATGCAAGTGGGAGATGTAGGATTTTGCAAGTGGATGAGGGATAATAGAATTGATTAAAATAAATTGCTTTATTTCAATTTGGTTGCAAGTGGAGGAATTTAAATAAATTAGATTTATTTAATTGGGGTGAACTATTTAATTAAATGTAAATTTAATTTAAAAAGTAGAGAGAAAGGATTTAATTAAATAAAATGATTTATTCAATTAAATGACATAAAGGGCTTAAGTGAATTTAAATAAATAAAATGAATAATTTATTTAATTTAAATAGAAGTATGTCAGAGATTTCATTAAAATAGAGGAATAAGAATAAAATGAACATTAAATATTCATTTAGGAATATGGTCATTTTTATACGTCTACACTAGGCTTGGGGCACAATCCTGCACCTACCCGGGGGCAAAACTTTTGATCATTTTGAGCATAATCAAACATGTAGAACAATAGTTAGGCAACTTTTGTCAAGCGAAAACCGGGACACATCCAACGTTGAACATGAGATCAAATTGTCAACCATCAAACTCTCACATATCAGTCTAAGCATGACACACACTTTTGAATAGATGATATCTTTTGCATAATGATTTCCGCACTTTAAGCAATGATTGTTCAACTTTTCTATCTCAATTCTTGCTATCATGATTTTTGAGTGACTCCAAGATGTCTCTGACTAGAGGAACAAGGAAGGAACATGATATTTTTCTTGTCTTCTATCTGTAAATTAATCATTAATATGTGCAAATTTATCTCTAGACATGATCATTAGAGTATCATCGAAGATATTTCTGATTTGTGTATAGAAATGGTTAATACTTCCTGTTTTACGCAAGCAACACTCAGGTCATCTTGGTTCAGTTATACCTAGATGCTTGTGCTAACTTGCAATATCAAAATCCAGGAAAGTAGTGCTCAGGTCATCATGGTTTAATTATACCATTGATGTTTGCACTCACTTCCCACATTTTAAAAAGCTCAATGATGACAAAATGCAAACCCAGTGACTGGTCCAATCGTAGCTTTGCATTTGCATTTGCATTTAGCTTGCATTTCATTCTTGCATGGGATCACACAAGCTCATCTTATCCAAGGCCAAATATATCGATGGAATCATCAAAGTATCATAATAAGTGTACACAATCAAAACAATGACTCATCTCTCTCCAGATATTATCGACCCAACGCAAATCTTATGCTACCCCCTCAAATGAACCCACACCAGCATATCTAAATCTTCCTGCAACCTGGTATCAACAAAATGAGTTCTTTATCTAATCAACCTTATCAATTCTATCAATCGATCTCATCTAATCTATTCTATCATGTCTTATACAGGATGTATCTTTCCCAGAACTAGATGTTCTAATCAAGTCTTATACAGGATATATCATTCCTAAAACTAGACGCTTTGATCATCTTTGTCTTATATAGGAGGTGTCATTCCTGAAACCAGACTAAATCTCAATCTCATCAATCTAATCAATCTTGTCAAAATTCAATCAAGCTCTATCAATCATCACATCAAGAACCTCACCATCGTGATCAAAGAACTCACACTTTCATCAATCAACGTTGCATAAATCAAATCATTTGTAATCGGGAAATCAATTTCGCAATGATCCAAACACTCCTAAGGTCAATTATCTCAATTGATCTCCTGAGGGGGCATCATCGTACCACAATTTATCAATCAATGTCTGGGGCATCCTATCGAACCAATATCATCATCAAAATGAGATCATTCTTTGAATCAACGCGTTATCACACCTCGCTTCAAAGAGGGGAAAAATGTATACACCTAAAAATGGTCCGAAGATAATTAATTAAATAAGAAATTATTTAATTAATCCCCCTTCCCAATTTAATTGAATTCATTAGCAATTTGATTAAATTCTCCCATTCATCTACTTATTAATAAATCTAAGTATTTATTTAATAGGTTCATTTCAATAGTCCCCTTTGATTAATTAATCCAAATTAATTCAAATTAATTAATCCTCCCCCCATTTAATTCATTCCTTCTAATCCCTTAATTAATTAAAACAAATCAATTTATGAGTTGTTGAAAGTTAATTAGCCTTTTCCTATTATTTGAATTTTTAAATTCGAATTACTCACATGCCTCCTAACTTCTAACCACCCTCTAACCTAACCCATTCCACCTAATCCCAGGTTTAACTAACCCTATCCAATATTGCACATCCTAACCTCCTATGGTGTGGATATTCTCCCCTTGAGACACATGGCATTTTGGCCACATGTCTCCTCTCTTGGACACTTGCCCTCTTAGAGCAAGGATCCTTGACACTTGTCACCACAGAGATGACAAGTCTCCCTCCCTCCAACCTCTTCTCCAACCTCCTCCAATTTCACCCTTGATATCTCCAGACTCAATCTTGACCATTGATTCTTGCCACCTCACCCCTGGCCTTGGAAATCCTATAAATATCCCCCATTTTGGAGCACAAAGGATCCCATATCATATCATTTTAGGCATTGTTATTATCGGAAATTGCATCTTAGATCTAGTTTAATTTGATCATTTTCTAGCATAATTGTTGAATCATGTAGCTTAATCAGTCTCTTTTCGAGCTTGCATATCATATCATTTCAAATCCTCTGTCTAGGTGTAGTCAAGTCATTGGGATTGCTTATCCAGATCTAAGAGAAAATTGACACTCGCATCTCTTAGGAGGCAATAGGACACTTTGTCATGGTTTATCTTTCATTTGATTTCAATTTTCTAACCATGCTTGTAATGATCTATTGAGTGTTTGTGTTGCAGCTACAGGTATTCTACTTCACACACATGACACTTACATCAATATATTTTCTATCATAAGCATTATGAAACAATATCAATCTATGTTTTATATTGAATTATATCATTACAAAAAAATTTAATAGTTACCTATGTAATTGATACACATGTTACTTGAATTTCATCAATATCTTTCGATATACTTCTCTTATATACTAATGTCAATAATATTGCTAAACCAATATAAGATATATATATATATATATATATATATATATATATATATATATATATATATATATATATATATATATATATATATATATATATATATATATATATATATATATATATATATATATATATATATATATATATATATATATATATATATATATATATATATATATATATATATATATATATATATATATATATATATATCTCACTAAATTTCATGCTAAAAAAATACCATAATAATTTTTGACCAAGCGTTTCTATTCTTTATCTAGAACTATTTAACATTAAGATTATAATAGATTGGTGAATGAGAATTTGTTTTGGAAAAAAAGATATAAGTAAATAGATAGCTAGTTTATAAAAGATAAGCCGCTAACATACAAGCTTTTAATAATATCATTGAGTCTTACACTCATAATTTAACTCTATAATTGGCATACATGATGACATTGCATAAAGTGAAAGCGAGAAAATGTAGCGGGTTAGTTGAATATGTTAAATTCACAAAATCGGGCAAAAAAAACATAAAATCAACTAAACTTATACCTTCCTAGTCTACTCAGATTGAGATAGAAGTGGACACGCCCAAGCTCCACTTTATTTTCTCCTTTGATCACTTGATGTGGAATGCTCTCCAATGCTACACAACAATGGTGGAATTATAAAGAGAATAAGTGGATTAGGCTAGTATGGTGACTATGACTAAAATTGGGCAATATGAGGATACTATGGATGAGTTGTGAGATGAAATTGGTATGATAAGGGTGCTCTGGATGGATTTTGAACATAACCTAGAAATATAAGATTATGAATGAAATGGATTGATTTGGGAAGGGAGGAGACTCCAATTTATAGATTTGAGAACTCAAAATGGATGGTTGAGATTGAAGGATAATGGAGGGTTGATATTGAATGTGAGGAGGTGAGGTGGCTTGGATGGGACAAGTGGAGGCTCAAGAGATTTTCCATAAAGGCTTTCTTTGTCTCCATACTCCACAAGGAAATGGGGAAGAGAGAGAAAGTACATAGGGAAGAGGAATAAGGAATAAAAAATTCCTCGAAAAGAGGATTATAGGGAGAATAAAAGAATTTAAAATTCCTTGGATAGACAAAAGTGTGTGGCATTTAAGGTTGTTTGGAGAAGTGGACATACTATTTATGACATGTGGTTGACATATTCCTAATCTTAGAGATTAGGAGTTTGTAAATGATTAGTGGGGGTGATTAGATTAGATAATGAGGGATTAAAGTGCAAGTGGGAAAGTTGGACGATGTGACATGAGGAGGAAAAATCGAGGAAAATTATAATGAAGATTAGGATTAGTGGAGGATTTGTAGTTAATTAATTAACTAATTGGGATTAGAAGAAACATTGAAGGGCTTAGCTAAGGTTGGGCATTAAATGGATTTTTTAGAAGCATGGGGGATTTATATAATTTAATTGATAAATTAATTATATAGCTGGGAGATAAAATTAATTAAATATAATTTAATTAATTTTAAGAAGAATGAGGACTAACATAATTAATACAATTAATTATGCACGAAGGGATAAATTAATTAAATATTAATTTAATTAATTTTAGGTGTTTACATTTTCCCCCTCTTTTACGTGGCGACAATTAATTGTCGATAGGTAAAAGAAGAAAAAGATGCCCCAATGAGTAAAATGGAGTGTCATAGGAAGGATGCAGGTAAGGGATGCCCCATCAAAAATTTAATCGAAAAAAATAAATTTTATGAGAAAATTCTCGAAAAAAGAAGAAAAGAGAGAAAAGAGGGAAGGAAGAAAGCAGGAAAGAAACAAGTGAAGAATAAGGAAAGTGAAGTAAAGAATGGGCACTTGAAGGGAAAAAGAAGGGCATATATAGGCCATATAGGGCCCATGGAAGGGTCACTTTCACACACCTAGTTCATAAGTGACAGAGTCCTCAGATCATGATGTTGATCCTTCCTCACCACAAACAACAGGGAGAGTGCGTCTGATGCTACCAGTAGCCAATTGAGCATGGAGATCTAATGAGTACCTAATCCTATCTTTGTGATTTTGTATATAGGCATTATTAATGCACATTTAATGCTAGATAGGAGGGTACAAAGGAAAGTGGGGTGTAGATGCCTATTGCCAATTTGGTGTCTACACCCCTCCAATAACATCTCCACTTGGAGAGCCATGTTTGTACAGACGTTAAACATCAACACGAATGGGGGAAACATGCACATATGTGGTTTGGGTGAACACCATCTATGTTGGGAAAAATAGGGGGCTAGATTTCAGAGAGACGTCTCTGCCTATGGTATGCCATCTTTGCCATGGTTTTGACATCTCTGTCAAGGAAAATGTTGTCTCCACTTAGGAGAGATAAAAAGGATGGGGGGAAAGGGGATGAGAGAAAATGGAAACCGAGGGGATGCCCTAGCGAGCATAAGAGTGGAAATGACTAGAAAAGAAACTGATTGGTGCACATTTGCTGAATGCAGGAGGTACTAGGTCTAATTGAGTCTCGAGAGTACTAGACTCCCACCATCCAATTGTGGGAGAGATTGTGGTTTGTGGAGCAGATGGTGCTCATGGTTTTATGACTTGATCATGTGCTAAAGTGGCCGTGTGTGCATTGTAGAACATGATGATGTTGCATTTCTTGAGAGATGACATAGTGACATGTTCTCTTTTCATCTACTGATGGATGAGGTCTCCATAACGTTAGAGGATGTCTAGAGGATATTACAAGTGTCAATCAGAGGAGTCATCCCTCAATACAAATTAGAGGACGACAAGCACTATCTATGACTTCTATGCTGGACCGATGAGCTACTTATGTGTTGATATTTTTTCCTGTTATCCTTAATCCTAAGAGAAATTATAAAACCCTAAGCTATGGGATTGAATTCCTAGGTCACATAGATTTACACTGTCGACAAACTAAGGACAAGAAAACCCAACAGTAACAAGGCTCTCACAACCTTCTTCACTTCAAGCTCCATCATACTTAGGAGGGAGTTCCTATTTTGAGCTTGCATTGACAATAACTTTACAACATCACAATCTTCAGGCTTATGAAAGATGGACTATTCTCAGATTCATAAGACACTTTATGCATTACCTCAGATTTGAGCTTAATCCCACTATTTTTGTCTTTGAAAAAATCTGAGAACAGATAAATTAAAATAAATTATAAAGATGAAAGGGATAGAAGAAAGATTAATTTGAAGATAAATGGTATCTATCGTTTCATTACTCCTAAATAGACCAGTTCTTATCCATGGGCCATGAAAACAGACAATACAACTGTAATAAACCTCTTATTAACAAAATGACTCAAACTAGTAGATTCAATGCATGTTAATGCATGACATTAACGGATATGCTCTTATTGCCCTAAAATTATACTTACAAATCCTTATCACACTACCCAGTTCACAATGGCATGCATACATAATTTAGTTCTTTCGTTTAAAGAAACCCATACACATTCTACACAATTATAGGAAATCTGTAATGACAAATTTGCATATCCTTGATATCAAGATTCATATGAAGTTTGAAAGTACAATATGGAGACAATTTTAAAATGACACTTCATGACTGCACAAACTAATTGACAATTGCTAAAATCATAAAATCACAACCTGTAAACTAATTCATGAATTTGAACAAAACACTTCCTATTTATGTGCTCAAGACAATACAAAATTTTAAAATAAATACAAAAGAGAAAGAAGGAGAATATACAGAAGAGAAGAAGCTCTAGATTTGATCTAGTAATCCCACATGTCCCTTTTCTCTCCTCTCTTTGCAACTGAAAAACATTCCCCTTCTAATCTATACTTTACCTGCTGCTCTAACAACAAATATTCCCCTTTTTGGTCTTTCCCATGAATGCACTCCTTATTTGATGGAAATATTTACTTTGATGTACCTTATCATTTCACTGCACTTTATACCTGACTGAAAGGAAAAAATGTTCCTCATTAAAAGTATTTTCCCCAAGCACACCTTTTATTGTGAAATATACTTGTTGCACTATATTTGATCTCTTGGATGAAAAAAATTTCACCCCTTTAATTTTACCGTCCCTGGTAAAATATTTTTCTTCACTTACCTTTTACTTTGTAAGTGAAAACCACTGCCAGTTCACTCTCTAGCAAGAGCATTTTCACTTGCTTGGATTTACCTTTTAACTAACTGGTAATCATTTTCTTTCTTTATTCACCTTACTGGAAAAATACTTTCACTTTTCTGCTTTGATTTCACTTTTAGCAAACTAATGCTACACTTTGCCTACCTTGACCTTGGTGAAAATAATCCACTGCCATTTTTACCTTACCTTGTTCAATTGCTCACATGAAGAATTTCACCTTTAGTGAAAATCATATTAACTTCAACATCTTTTCACTATATGTGTAAATGCTCATTCCCTAGCTTATAAAATAAAATTATACTCATTTATTTCTTAATTTTCGTACTCATGTAAAATGAACCTTTGGGTGGAAGATGATTCTCTATGTTTTGGTAACACTCTTATAGAAAGCACTTGATTCTCTAGCCATTCTTTAAAATTGATGGGCCAAACATTCTAAAATATGCTCTTGCAATTCAAAATACATTTAATAATATTTTAAATGATACCCTTTTAAAATTTGTGGATACTCCCTTTTAAAATGGCCAAAACAAGCTCGGGACCTCTGAAAACCACCTTAAAAAACTGATTAAATGGCCACATGAGACCATGCCACCTAACAAGCATGTAGTTTGATATACTGAGAATCACTCTGCAAAACACATTTGCTTGATGATTCCTAAGGTGTGAGATTTTAATCACAAAAATTGACTAATCTATTTCTCTATTGTAATCTGCCAAAACCTCTTCCAAACCCCATTTCAAATGCACTCTAAAAAATAGCAAATGATGTCATGAAGAGCTAGAACCTTGTATACAAGCTCATCTAGCTACAAGGAATCACAGGAACTAGCTGGTTTGATAAAATGATCATTTGGGAGAAAGATATAAATGCTCAAAGCGAGCTATGCTGAAAAACTTTTTACTATGCAATCTGCAAAACAAGATAAATTGCAAATGGATTGGGCTTGGGAAACATGTCAAATGAAGACTTGAGACTCTGCAAATGGACAAAGGGGGACATAAAATTGTAGGGAACATAGGGGAACAAGTAGTTTGTGATAACAATCATCTGAGTGCAAGACACAAGCCTCAAAAGTAGGCTACTCAAGCTTTTCTGGAAATATGCACTTAGTGAAACCTTGTTGACCCCTCAAATAAAGTGCTTAAAAAATGCATCCAATCTGATCAAAGGAGGCTGCAACTTGATTAATGCCATATTTGATAAGTGCTCAACACTTCTCCCAAGTGATTTTGTATGAAAATCATCAAGCTTCAAAATATATCTCTCCAAGGTGAGCTACTTGGGCAATTTTTTGCACTTGCTTTTCTGAGTACTGCAAGTAAATTTTATCAACATGGGACCTCAAAATTTAACAAATTTTAGAGATCCCAACATGATGGACCACACACAGATTTGGCTGAAGTCGACCATGGAGAGGAGGTGATGGATCTCAAGGCTCATCTTATATCTAGCAGGGCTCATTAGCGAACACATGATGCCCAACCTTAGTGGCCATGGTTTTTCAATTAGATGGTCTAGATGCCTCTACAGGATGATGCACATGGGCATGCAATACACCTAGGGCTATGTGATGTTAGGCCAGTTTGACCACAATATTCACATGTGTGTTTATCAGGAGTACAAGAGTTTGGGCACATGCATTACCCTTTTACACATATGGGCATTTGTACAAATTATCATCTACCATCTGATAAGAGTGAGGGATTGATGGCCAAACCATCCATACATTGATAGGTACAACAAACTCTTATATTATACATGGATGAGAGTGATGGGGTTTTGGAGGCATTGCATTGATGAGATAATGGATTTTACATGGAGGCCTTACAGGACATGTGAAGTTTGGAATGAGGACTGCCATTAACTAGCATTTTTTTAGACATACTGTTGGTTGATGGGGAGGATTGTCCATGTCATTGACTAGTACTTACCAAATAGGGTGATGCACTAGTTCGTCCTTCAACAAGATATTGTGGGTGAGGAGAGGATGCATCCACATATCACCCAGGAGACTAGCACCTGGGATGACTCCATAGAGCCAGAGAATGCCCAGAGTAGTTTCATTACAATGACATTGGTTCCATGGTACCATCATGCAACTGTTATAGATGCAAGTATGATAGGGGCATATAGTACATGGTGGGATGCTCATAGGATAGTGAGACTCACTATACCAAGGCTCCTAGAGCTAGACGAGGTGATACCTTTTATGGATTAGGCAGTGGGTGGGTAGGAGAATCAGGGAGGGGATGGGGATTTCCCCATGGTAGAGATCAAAGCATTGGCATAGAGACAGGCTCTGAGGGTGAGGAGGCCGGTTAGGAGGGGACATGACCCTCCATGGGCACAAACACCACACTACAACTACATGCCCTACAGGTGCAAATGCCAGCACTACAGGTACAAGTACCGATAGTTCCACCACCACTGACATAGACACAGGTTCCTCCATTTGTAGGTCGACAAATTACACAAGCCATGTATGGTCAGGTGGTACATGAGAGGGAAACGGAGAGGGCTTGAGTAGTGAGCTTGTAGGATGAGGTAGGAAGAGAGAGGGATAGGGAAGATGGAGAGCAGGCTTGAGCTAACAACTTACAAGCTAAGAAAGACATATTAAAAGTGGTCCTAGATGAGGGGATAGGGGAGAGGGATGCCTATTGGATAGAGGAAAAGGTAATAAAGGAGGCCCTACATGAGGCTAGGGGTGGAGAGATGGTGGTGTAGATACAAGGGCTAGAGACGGAGTTGGAAGGACTGAGGGAAAAGTTGACACAAGCTCAGGTAAATACTATCCAACTATGTGGAGAGAGGGATGTGGTACGACATGCCTTAACACTTGTAGTTCTGACACAAGTGTTTATAGATGTTATGGAGTCATGACATGAAACAAAGAGGGCATTACATGAGGCATAATACTACAGAGGACTATATTAGGATGCAATGCCCATAGACTAGTGATCTCCCTCCTTCTCTGAGAGGACACAGACGTGGTAGACATGGTCATAGACTTCTAGAGAGCTAGTAGGGATGCAAGCACCATGGACCCACCACTAGGTCCCTCAGGAGGATGGGAAGATCCAACTGTGACAGATAGAGCATCGATTAGGGTGTACCTTATGGACCAAACCATTTTTGATGACCCTTAAGGGAGATTATTTTATTGTACCATGATTGGAAACATCATTATTTTGATATATATGAGATGACTATGATTTTTGGCAGCTCATTTTTTGGTGTTGTATTATGATGGACATGCATTATGGACTTTGATGGACTATATGATGGTTTTTGATGATAATTTGTTTATGATTTTTCTATGGTGTTTATGATGATGATTATGATGCTCCTAACATGTGTGATGGAGGATGTATGGATGAATGTGTATGTATATATGATGTTTTTTTTATGGTTATATGATATGCATCTAAATATTATGTCGTTATGATGATCATGATGGAGATATGCATATGCAGAATGAACCTAAATTTTGTTTGTTGTAGGTGGAGTAGGTATGCATGTGGTTTTATGTTTTGTTTGTGATGATGTATATATGATAGTTTGACAATTGTGATTGATGTAGGATGAGTGTACTATGATGTATATATGTTATTTAATTGTGATGGATATGTGCATGATGTATGATGATGCATATGGATGTACTATATTTAATATGATGATGTATTTTTGTGATTTTTTATCGTTATGATATGTATATGAAATAATGAAATGCAATGTATTATGGGTGAATATGAAATTGATCTTAATGAGTGCGAATGAGATGAATCAAATGACCAGGAAATGAATCCTAAATGTGAAAATGAATCCTAAAATGAACTTATGAAATAAACCCTAAAATGGACATGATGAAAATGATCTATAATGAAAATGAAATGAATCCTAAAAATGGAAATGAAAATGAAAATGATCTAAAATAAAAATGATATTAAATGAACTCTAAAATGGACATGATGTGAATGAAAATCATCTAGAATGAAAATGAAATGAAATGAATCCTAAAAATTGGAAATGAAAAAAAAAGAAAATGATACAACGAACCCTAAAATGAAAGATAATGCTTTAGCTAATAATGCAATGAATACCAAATGATCTTTATAATGTAATGGATACAATCTACAACATGTAATGGAATTATGAGCGTGAGCTAATAAGTGCAAACTACTACTTGTAGTGAAAGGACAAAAATGAATGAATGAGTGAATGTAACCTAAGAATGTAAGGTGCATGATGAGTGTGTGGTGAGGTGAAAAGGAAAATGTAGGTGAGTATTTTTGTTGTGTGCTAACCATAGTACAATAAAATAGGCGAATAGAAGAAGGGTGGGTTGAGTGAATAAATTGGAGTCTCTAGAATATGAGTAGATGAATAGGGGGAAGTGTTTTATTGTTGTGTAATATGTGGAAAGAATTTCTAGGATTTGATATTGCAACTAATTATCTACATCATTGACTATAGAAATTAGGATATAATGAATATCCACTGCGTGGACTAAACACAAACAATAGGTTATCCCTATGCACACAAGTTCACAAATAACTATTGTGGCATATATGCGAGACTTGCAATAGAAACCATCAAACATGCTATAGCACAAAAGCGATGCCCCAGTATACACCAACCAAGAAATGCCAATATATAGGATGAACAAAGCAACCCTAAATAGGTATAGGCATGGGACACAAAATAAAAATCAAGGTGAAAAGACAAGCATGCAAATGATCCACATGGCCAACAATCATCTCTTTCCAAGAGTAGGATGTGGATCTAGATAGATTTATAGACTTGGGAAGGATGCATCCCAATGTGCATGATGATGGATGAAAGACAAGCTAATAGGTGGCAAAAGATAAGCTGATTGTGTGGGGTCTGCAAATGGGATGATTTATGCTCAGATTTGGTTAGCATGCTATGGATAGGTGTTTGGTTTATGTGTAAGTCAAGATAAGCTCAGATAGATGAGAGGCTCAGTGTGATGGGATAAAGCTCAGTGTGATGAGATAAAGCCTAGTGTGATGGGAGAATACTTATTCATGGCAATCGAACTCAACTCATCATCTCATTGGAGAAGAGGAGGTAATGGTAGGAAAGTGGTGTGGGAGGAAAGTGCATGAGGATAAGGATGCCTGCACAAATGGATAAGACTGCAGTGGGATAAAATGGAGATGAAAGGCATAACAAAAATGGACCACATGGATGGGTGGAAGATATGATAAACTTCCAAATAGATGGTGGATTTGACTTATTTACCTTGACTCTTGAAAATATATTTACACCAAGGTACTTGCCCATAGTACCACAAAGTAGTTTTCATTAATGGATGAAAATATTTGTTTCATTTTTCTCATTTTTTTTTTGCTTTTTCTATTTTTTTTTGGGACTTTTTGCTTTTTGAAAGTTGGGATTCTTTGAAGTATAGGCATATAATTTCTTCATATGGATGATGTTCATAGGCTCATCCAATGGTTCTCTTTTAGGTGTAGCCAACTGATACACACCAAAACCATATTTAGTAGTGATGACATAAGGTCCCAACCAGTTAGGCTCAAATTTGCACTTCTTTTCTCGATCTTGAAGGTTCCTTCATTTCTTAATAAGAACGAGATCACGAAATTCAAATTCATGGGTTCATACTTTCTTATTATAGTTGAGATGGAGATAATTTTGATAAACTTGAAGGTGATTCAAAGCATTGAGGTGGCTTTCATCCAATAATTCAAGTTCTTGAAGTCTAGCCACTTTGTATTCTTCATAATGAAGAATGTTTTATAATGATACCCATAGCAAAGGGAACTTGATCTCAATGGGTAGGACTAATTTGAAGCCAAAGACAAGAGAGTATGGAGTGGCCCCTGTGGGTGTGTGGATGCTTGTTCTATAGGCTGAAAGGGTAGGGTGGAGTTGCAAGTGCCAATCATGGCTAGCTTCATTGACTATCTTTTTGAGGATTTTAATAAGGGTTTTATTTGAAACCTTATCTTGACCATTACCTTGTGGGTAATATGAGGTGAAAAAATGATGTCGAATGTCAAATTTATGGCATAATTATTTTACAACCTAATTTTTGAAAGGTCTACCATTATCTATAATGATGTCCTTTGGGATTCCATAACGATAAATGAGATAATTTAGGATAAACTTCACAATCTATTTGCTAGTGGCATGGCTCCTACCCACTTGTTAAAATAATTTGTGGTGGTGATAATGAATTTATGGCCATTGGAGGAGGCAGGATGGATTTTTCCAATGAGATTGAGCCCCCATTGTGATAAGGGTCAGGGTGTAATAAGTGGCTGCAATTCTTCTGACGATGCATGAATTTTATCACCATGTTTTTGACAAGGTAGATATTTCTTCACATAGTGATAAGCATCTTGTTCCATTGTAGGCCAATAATAACCCATTCAGAATAGCTTCTTAGATAAAGTAATATCCCTTGAGTGTGCTCCGTAGATACGTTTGTGTACCTCTAATAGTGCTTGTTCAACCTCTTATTTGTCTAAAAACTGCAAGAGGGTTCCATCAAAGTTCCTTCAAAATAGGGTATCTTTGAGAACAGTGTAAAGAGTATATCGACGAATGAAAGTTTGTTGCCGCGTTTTGGTAAGATGGGGTGGGATGGTGTTATTGTTAAGGTAAAAATAGGTGTCTTGATAGAAAGGATAACCAGGACCAACAAGGGCACATACCATTTCAAACTCAGGGACATCATATGCTAGAACCAGAAGATGCTCAACCAAGAATACTTATGGCTATTATTAGGCATTTCTAGGAGAGAACCAATAGTAGCCATAACATCAACAAATTTATTGTTTTCTCAGGGAATTCACTCAAATTGAATAGAAACTTGTCATTTTTTGTTTTATAATCATCATTGACTTGTTTAATGAGAAGTTGTGAATCACCATACACATGTAAATTGATAATTTTGCATTGAATAACAAGACACAAATTTGTGATGAGAGCTTCATACTCCACAATGTTGTTTGTAAAAGAGAAGGCTATCTTATGTGACTCGGTTATGAAATCACCTTGAGGGGTTACCAAAAGAATTTTTGCCCCCAACCCATGCTACATGCAAGAACTATCAAAGTATAGTTGCCATGTAGTAGACTGTGTGATTGTCATGATGGCATCATATGGGAACTTTGTGATCAAGGGGTGTTCTCCTTGCAAAGTTGAATCAACTAATTGATCTATAATGACTTGTCCTTTTATATTTATGATCCACATAATCAATGTCGAACTCACTTAGTATCATGACCCATTTAGTAGTGCATACTCTAAGAGCAACTTTTGAAAGTAGGTACTTGAGAGGATCAATTTTTGTGATGAGATTAGTCTTATGATTGAGCATGTAGTGACGGAGTTTTTGAGTGTTGAAAACCACTGCAAGGAATTCTCATTCAATAGTTGTATAGTTAAGTTCATATCCTACTAAGGTCTGGTTGATGTAGTATATTGCATGCTCTTTCCCTTTCTTGTCAACTTGTGCTAGTAATGCCCCCAGGGCTACTGGTGTAGTAGAGATATATAAGAGAGGGGTTATCTAGGAATAGGAAGCATAAATACAAGTGGAGAGGCTAAGTGTTCCTTAAGTTTGTTGAATTCCTTTTAACATAAACAATCCCATTAAAATTTGGTATCTTTTCAAAGTAGATGAGCGAAGGGGTGATAGTTATCTCCTAGATGAGTGATGAACTTGCAGATAGACTGGAGCTTTCCCTGAAGGTTGCAAAGTTGTTTAAGAGTCTTCAACAATGGCATGCCCATGATAGATTTCACCTTAGCTGGATTAACTTCAATTCCTTTGCGTGATACAATAAAATTCAGGAGTTTTCCGGAAGTAACCCCAAAGACACATTTCTTAGGATTAAGTCTCAACTTATACTTCTCTAGTTGTTCAAAGATCTTAGCCCCTCTTTGGTTTTTGATTTACCTAGAAGATCATCCACATAATATTCCATAATGTCATGGAGAAAATCATGAAAGATTATGGTCATAGCTCGTTGATAAGTGGCTTTTATATTCTTCAACCCAAAGGAGATCTTGTGTAGCAAAAGTCATCTTGTGTTGATCTTCAACAATAATTTTGATCTAATTATATCCAGAGAAACCATCCATTAAGGAGAGCATCTCATGCCTAGTAGTCAGGTCCACTATGATGTCAATATTAGGTAGGGGAAGTCATCCTTAGGGAATTCCTTGTTAAGATATCTGAAGTCGGTGTAGATGTGTATGTCCCCAGCAAGTTTTCCAACATGTACTATATTTGAAACCCATTCTAGATAGTCAATAGGTTGAATGAATACAACATCTAACATCTTTTATAGCTCTACTTTGACCAACAGAGCAATTTGAGGATGCATCTTTCTCAATTTCTGTTTGATAGGTTTCACATTATGATGTACTGCAAGGTGATGTACCACTAAATCAGGATCCAATCCCGTCATGTCAGCATATGACCAGGAAAAGTTGACTTGTGTATCCTTGAGAAAGTTTACAATATTATGTTTTTCTTAGTCAACGAGAGACTTGACGATGAACATATTCTTTGGATTTGCTTTCATTCCCATGTTGACTCTCTCAGTTTCTTCTATTAGCAATGAAGGTCTCTCATGTAGTGGGGGAATCATGGTAGGCAAGTCAATTCCCTCATACTCTAGCGCCTAATCTAGGTTTTCACTAGTGGATACATCCTCTCTTTTTACTTTTTCTATGTCCGATGGCATCTTGTAAGGAAGTTAAATAGCAAAACAACTTCCTACACTACCCTTGAGAGGAGGGAAATGCAATTTTTTTTCAAATTGTTATAATAGTCACATAAACTTAATAGAAATAAACATAATATCATGCATACCACACCATAGTAACATAGTGATTTACATAGGGAAAAACCTTTCGGGAGAAAAACCCCACACTCCAAAAGTCACCCAATATATTATTTAGCAATCAATGACATATTACAATATACTTGCAGAGCAAGCTCTTCACAGGAGTTCCAATAATTAGAGATTCAAAGGTAACTCAATAGCCATAAGAATCTTACACACAACCTCTATCTCACACACCTCATATATAGGAGATACAATGCACGAAACTGTCAAACGATATTACAAAACCATCGGCTAAAATTGCCCAATAAAGTGGACCCGACCTTATCTCAATTCTAGATGCCCTATAATGTGTCAAAGAACACATCAACACATGTTCCTCCCTTTTATAGCTAATTTATGTGTCTGATGCTTATATTTCCTATTTCAGGAGTCCAAACTTTCAAAGGTTGTAACTTGTGAACTATGTGTTCGATTGACGAACCGTTTGAAGCACCAAAAAGCTTGCAAAGTTCTCTGTAACCTCGTAAACTGATACACCATTTACACCCACTTTTCAGGGTTTTTTAGAGGGTCTAAAGTCCTCAAAATTAGATATAAACCTTTCATTCTACCCTCCAAAAATGAAAACTTTAATATCTTCAAAACTAGTTGTGATCTTGCTATGAAACTTTACTGGTATCCTTATCTAGCCAACTAGAAGCATTGGGGAGAATTTTGCACCATTTCATTCTCAAATGAAAACTTACTATAAATCATAACCTCATGTAAATGCAAGGTGGAGACACCATTTTCCCAACATTCTCCCACTTGTCGAACACCTTGCAAGAGCAAAGGGAGTATCAACACAATAAATCAATTACTAGGGGCCATGAGGTCCATAGATTCCGAACACCAGCTGAACTTCTTTGTGTTCACAACCTTAGTTAAAGAATTTGCAACATTCATCAAATTTTATACCTTAACAAACTTCACCCTGCCATCTTCAACCATATCTCTGACAAAATGATACTGAAGATCAATGTGTTTAGTTTGGGCATGAAATGTTCGGTTCTTAGCTAGGCAGATTGCACTCTAGCTGTCACAATAAATTGTCACTAATCCTTGTTTTATTCCAATATTTGAACATAGTCTTAAGCCAAATGGCTTCTTTACAAGCATGAGTAGCTTACATATACTCCACTTCAGTAGTGGACAAAGCAACCATAACCTATCGCTTACTTGTCCAACTAATTGCACAACCAAATAAAGTAAACACATAATCACTTGTGGATCTTCTGCTATCCATATCACCTGCCCAGTTTGAATCCACATAACCATGAATATCAAGGGAAATCATGTATCCAACCAAATTACCATGATAACACAAAGAATACTTTAAGGTATTGTTCAAATATTTGAAGACTCTTTTGACTACATCCCAATGAACTCTACCAGTATTAGACATATATCTAGAAAGAACTACCACTACTTGGGAAATGTTTGGTCTAGTACAGACAATAGCATACATCAAAATTCCAACTACATTGTGGTAAGGTACTTTTCTCATGTCTTCCATATTTGATGGGGATGTAGGACAGTCTGAAGCAGATAATTTCATTCCAACTGGAAAAGGAACACATAATGGTCTACAATCCTGCATGTTGAGCTTCTACAAAATTGAATTCACATACTTACTTTGGCCTAGCCATAGCTTTCTATTCACTCTATCTCTTCTAATTTCCATCCCAAAAATGTGCTTTGCTGCACCAAGATATTTCATTTAAAATTTAGCAGCGAGCTGAGACTTTAGTTATGAAATAATACCTTTCCCTTTACTAATGAATGACAAATCATCAAAATACAATGCAATGTATAGGAAATGATCACTATTAGATTTATAATAAACATAGCGATCTAATCTAGAATGCTCAAATCCTAAACTCAACACATATGTATCAAATTTATGGTACCACATCCTAGGACTCTGTTTGAGACCATACAAAGATTTCTTTAATTTAAAAACCAAATTACTTTTACCTTTCACCACATAGTGCTTTCCCTGTGTCATATTAATATCCTCCTCCAAATCACCATGAAGGAAGGCAGTTTTCACATACATTTGCTCAACCTCTAAATCATAAGCAACAATAATAGAAAATAAAAATCTAATGGATGTCATTTTTACAATAGGATAAAATATCTCACCATAATCAACACCCTCAACCTGAGAGTAGCCTTTTGTAACCAAATTTTCTTTATACTTCTCAATGCCTCCATCCGAACCAATCTTTTTCTTGAACACCCATATACAATCAACACGTTTCCATCCTTCAGGAAATGGTACAAGATCCCATGTATTATTCTTTTTCAAAGATGCCATTTCTTCTTCCATAGCAATCTTCCAAGATTCTGCATCATTCATACCTAATGCCTCTTCTATAGATCTAGGTTCGTCCACATTAGTATTCAAAGAAAACATATATCTCCAATCATTAGGTGAATACCTTTCAAGTGGTTGTCTATGTCTTGTAGACCTCCGAACAAGATGAGCTGGAGGCTCTTCCTCCTCTTTCAAATATTTAGAGCTAGATGATCTCTCCTCAACTTCTTGCCTATCTAAGGGTCTCGATTCAACTCTTTCAGGCGCAGAAGGGAATTAAATCACATCTTCCTATTTATTCTGTTCTAGCTATAATGTAACAAAAGGAGATTTAATTTCTCTAAAAATAACATGCCTACTGTGTATTACCTTCTATGCAATAGGGTCCCAAAGCTTGTATCATTTCACACTATAACTATATCTAATGAAGATGCATTTCATAACCTTGTTCTCCAACTTTGTTTGCTTCTCCTTTGGCACATGCACATATGCCTCACAACCAAAAACTCTAAGATGTCTCAATAAAGGCTTATGACCTGACCATGCTTCCATGGGCATTTTATCAACAAGAGCTGATGTAGGAGACCTTTTAACCAGGTATCAAATAGTGGCAACAAATTTAGCCCAAACTTTTATTCTAGACCAGCACCAATTAGCATACTCCTAGCCTTCTCCATCAATGTCTTGTTCATTATTTCTGCAACTCCATTTTGCTATGGAGAATATAGAGTTCTCTTCTATTTATTAATGCCACAATCTTTATAGAATCTATCAAAATCATTAGAGAAAAATTCACCGCCATTATCAGTTCTCGAACATTTAATTTTCTTTCTAGTCTACAACTCAACTATTGCTTTAAATTATTTAAATTGACTAAAAACTTTATATTTTAAAAAATATAACCATGTCCTTCTACTAAAATCATCAATAAATGAAACATAATATGTGGATTTTCCAATTGAAGGAACATCTACAAGACCAAACACATCATAATGAATAAGATCCAAAACACCACAATATTTATGAGAACTTGAGTAAAATGAATGCGGTTTTGTTTTCCATAAATACAATGCTCACAAAAATCAAAGTCAAGATTATAAACAATCAAACCTTCAACAAGGTTTTTATTTTTGAAGGTCCTTAGACCCTTTTCTCTAATGTGGCCCAATCTCTGGTGCCATAACATAGTCTTCTCTACAAGTACTTTTCTTTAGAAGAAAGAGCACCCTTAGGTACCCAAAAGCCATGTCCATCCACTGAAGGTGAAAGACTCAAATATTTCGATGAAGTATCCACAAATTTACTTTTTATAGAAGTGTTATTACACTCAATAGTGTATGCCTCTAGCTTATAAAAAGTGTCAAACCTGACACCTCTAGCAATTACCATATCACCCTTAATCATCTTACATCCTACATCATAAAAGACTACCTACACACCTACATTTATCAGTTTTTTCATAGATAATAAATTTCATTTTAATTCAGGGCTATGCAACACATTGTTAATCCTTTTTATTCTACCATCAGGAAACCTGATCCTAACTTTACCTTGACCAACAATGTTTAAATGTGAATCATCACCTAAGTACACCTTGCCTCCATTAAATTCTTCATATTTAGAAAACCAATCTTCATTGGAAGTCATATGAAAAGATGCACCTAAGTCAATTAATCATGGATCATTACCTGTATGAGTAGCCAAAGAAGAAATGACTATATCACCATCTTCCTTCTCAAAATTAGAATCAAAATTGTACTTATTATTTTTCTTCTTCTTTTCTTCTTTGTAGTCCTTACAGATGTGTCCTGGTTTACTGTAATTCCAACAGATGACTTTGGACTTTCCAGGATATTTTGATCTACCTTTGGACTTCGATTTATTAAGCTTCACATTCTTCTTGCCTTTTTCCTTACGTCTTCCATGGATAGTTAGTGATTCCTTCAAACTCATGAATACCTTCCTCTACATCTCTTCACCAAGCAGGGCACCCACCACATATTCAAACTTCAAAACAATATAAGTACTATCGATAGCCATAACAAGAGAATCCCATGAATTAGGCAAAGAACAAAGCAAGATCTGACATTTCTCCTCTTCGTCCATCTTAACACCAACATATACCAATTGAACCACCAACATATTAAATGCTTCCAGGTGGTCTGCAATTCATCCACCCTCTTCCATTTTCAAGGAATACAATTTCTTCCTCAAGAAAATATGATTTAATAAGGATTTCACTTGATACATCTCACCAAGCTTAGTCCATAGCTTCTGTGCAAATTTCTCTTCGTGGACATTGATTAGAACAGAGTCTGCCAAGAAAAATATTATTAGACCCTTGTATTTATCTTCCATAACATCATATTGAGTAGACACAATGGGATCTAAGGATATTGAGACATTCATATCAACAACATCCCATAGATCTCGATTTATTAGCAGATCTTCGATTTTTAGCTTCCACACCTCAAAATTACTTCCATTAAATTTCTCCACCTCTATTCTCCTTGATGAACTTGTCATCTAAAATTCTCTACAAAAATATCAAAAATTGTCTTCTGCACAACAGAGATTACTTTAGTGGTGAATATTCGCCAATGATGAATTTTTCACGTCGACCATGTCGGAAATGGCAAATATTTTGTATCGACTGGGGGTGGCCATATCGCTAGACCATTATCAATTTCTATCAAAGTCATGGCCCGATCGCCATATGTTTTATGCAATTAAATGTTTCTATGTGATGATTTCACCAATACAATATATGGTGGACAGACGATAAATTTAATTTTTTCGCCTACACTCTTTGAGGTTGCCTTAATAGATGACCTTAATTCACTTATAGGCATGTGAAGATTTGTTATCCAGGGGGACCCAATTCGCCCGACATCTTGCTGACATGTGTCTCCATTCACCCCAACTTTCGTCAACTATATTGTATTTGCCAATTTTTTGGATGACCTATAATCGCCTAAAAAATTACATAAGTCGTATTTGGATGACCTATAATCACCTCGAAAATTACATAAGTCGTGTTATAGTTACGTGGGATTTGCCAAATATTTGTATACCATATAAAATTCCTGTGGAATTCACCATATAAGGATTGGTATAAATACATGCAAAGATCAGATCTATCTCAATACAATCTGGTAGGTTCTAGGCTCTGAATTCTGATCAATAGCAAAGTTTCAGACCAAGGAAAATCATTGTTGTTGACTACATTGGCGACTGCTAGTGACCTAAAGGTGAGTGATCATATTTTTGAAGTGGTATATTATACATTATAGTCGATTATTTGTTCTTCAACAAATTGATATTTTTTTGGCAGCCTTTATTTCGTTGGAGATATCGAACAGGAAGAGGGGTAGGAAACCTGAATGTGGGGAAGGCTAGGAGAGGTCAACAAAAAGCAGAACGTTGCCTTCGTACTTTGGCATTGGAAAATATTGTAGTGAAAATTAGGAAGGTACATCATCACAAGTACAAGTACAAAATTTGCCACCTACATCGCACGTTGAAGACGTCTGCGAACCTGATATCTCAGATCAGGATGATCTTGAAGAAGATTATCTGGTAGATACCCAAGTTAGCCGGAATGATATAATCGACTTGGGTGATAATGCCATTGATGATAGTTCATGAAAGGGGAAAAGAAAAGCCATATCAAAAAGGGTGAACCATAATCAAAAAAGGATCGGGAGTGGGATATGTCAGTGAGGAATTTTCAAATTAATTGGGCATCAAAGTATCCATTCATTGAACCAGTGGAGAATCCAATTGAAGGTGAGCTTCCAATAGAATGCAGGTGTAAGATTTGCACTTGGAAACATAACAAGGAAATTAGGTTGCAGCTAAAATTTGACACCATAGAAAAGCATATGGGTAAAGTTTATGAAAAATAAATGATAGATGGGGTTGAAAAATTAGTGATAAGATGGAAAACAAAGGAGGAATGTAAGCATGTGAGGAATGCCGAAGAGTATTATTTTCATGAGAAAATACATACGAAGCCTGCTAAAGTTAAAGGTTCTATTGAAGCTATTTTTGGAAAAGCAATGCAAATAGAACAACTGGGAAAAGCTGTTCAGTTAAGCGTTGTTTTTTATATTTTGAGCAAATGGCTTGCTATGACAGATTTCCCATCAATTAGTGGTTTATTACACTTTTTGAAAGTTCCTAACTATCCTAATAGACACTGGTCAGTAAACAGTGGATGGGAATGGGCAAGTTGTCTTGCTGAGGTGGAAAAAGAAGATGTAAAGGAAAAAATAAGGGAGTCAAACTTTATTGCATTTTCTTTAGACGAAGTTATGGCAGTAGACAATACTTCATGGGTATGCATGCATGTTTATGTAGTAGAGAATCATACCCACCAACCTCATCTACTATCTGTTGCTAAAATGAAGGAGAGTGTGACAATGGAAAATTTATTTCAACTTGTAAAGAGAAGTTTAATTGAATATGGAGGTATGGATGACATGACGGTAACCAAAAAATTGGTTTGTGTTGAGCAGATGGAGCTTCAATAATGCAAGGTCACAGGAACGGTCTTTGTAAAAAGATTGAAACTTTATTTGCACAGTACATTACAACAATTCACTGCATGGCTCACAAAATGAATCTAGCTTTTGGAATTGTGAGCAAGTTTGCTTCGGTTAAAAAAATTGAAATTTTATTCAGAGGGCTCTACTCACACTTCTGTCGAAATCCCAAGCGATTTATGGAATTTCAACACTTTGCTGATGGAATAATTAATGGGAACAAGCTTCTCAAGGATAATGATACGAGATGGATCTCTTTGGATGGTCCAACACATTGAGTGTTTTCAGAATATCCATCCTTGATTGGACTATTTCACACAACTCGCAATGAATTAGATCAACCGAAATTTCCTGAACTTCTTGGTAGGTTAAGTAATTTAGAGACACTCTTAACTTTAGCAGCTCTTCTGCCCATGCTAGAGGAAATGAGGAATATTATGAAGGCTACCCAAAAAAGAGCTCTGTATATTGCAGAATATGCTACACTGTGTAAGATGACATGCATGACCCTCGACAATCTCTATCGAAATCAACTAGCATTATCTGATGAAAAATTTGTTAAGTGGCAGACACTCACAGATTTGAACAATCTTGATAAAGTTTTACAAATCAGTGTAGACGGGGAGGTATGTGCCAATGTATGGGGAGTTGAGATACCAATGCACTTCTATGCCACGGTCGACCCCGAGGAACCAGGAAAGCACCCCAGGAAGCAACTAGCAAGAGTTACAAGCGAAAATTTCGACAAGATTGTTGAGACTGTAACTACTTCTATGAAGAAAATTTCATATGATCTTTCCTCACAAATTAGAAGCAAATTCCCTCTTGACAACCTTCTCGAAGCCATGTGTATTGTGTTTTCTCATTATTGGAGCCTTAATAATGCATCTGATTTTCGAAGTAAG
This sequence comes from Cryptomeria japonica, assembly GCF_030272615.1. NCBI lineage: Eukaryota > Viridiplantae > Streptophyta > Pinopsida > Cupressales > Cupressaceae > Cryptomeria > Cryptomeria japonica. The sequence continues at coordinate 251,122,772 of NC_081408.1, forward strand.
CTACTAATTTTGATAAAACAATTTTGCACATCCAGAGAATTGAATGGAGTAACTATAAATGTAATATTAGACAAAACTCATCTTCAAGAGCAATCATCTTGTTTTGCATACGCTATGAGAGAACAATATGCCAAAATGGAGAACCCTCGCGAAGAGGGATTAGTAACAAGGCTTTGGAAAACTATAGCTGAGAACTCAACATTGCATGATTCAATGCCAGAATATGTGAAGCTTTCTAATTTATGTCTTACCATGATATTGGGTTCGGTGGAAGATGAGAGAGTTTTCAGTGCTTTGGGGTTCCTAAAATCAAAGTTAAGAAACAAACTAGACAAAAATTTGGAACATTGCTTGAGGCTCTATACATCTAGGTATGATGTCCACACTTTTCCTTACGATAGGGCACTGCAAGTCTGGATATCCAAATGTGAAAGCAGAGGTTTGGGAAACACTTCAAACCAAAGTGCCAATGGGACTATTGAATCATGTACTATACCTACTGGTAGCATTGAGATGCAATTCAGCGAAGGTATGCAGACTGAAGAAACCATAGAAAAGAATCAAGAAAGCTCTGAATTTGATGAGGATGAATGACAACTATAAGAGATTGGTATTTATTAATCTTATTATTGTATCTCATCATTCATATTACAAAAACATATTACTTTTTGCAATTAGAATTTATTATTGATTTGTAATTGTATTTTTCAACTTTCTATTTCTAGATTTAAAATAGCATAATAAAAAAAAACCATAATGTGTTTATTGATATAGAGATGTTTATTGTTTATTTATACATGTTTGAGTCTCAAATATGTGTGATACATTTCAGAACCATATGATACAATTCATCCAATAGTAATACACATGTCGAGAACTTAGATTTTTATTAATTCTTTCAAAATATAGCCATATGATACATTTCATTCAATAGTAATACACCAATCTGTGTGATTCTCCATGCAAATTGTAAAAGTGAATACAAAGTTTTAGAACCCTTTGCAAATGACTCTGAATTCCCTTTTATAGAAACAAGAGACCAACAACAGCTCCTGTGCAATTCTCCAATGTCCATGCAAAAGTGAATACAAAGTTTCATAACCATTTGCAAATGACCTTGAATTCCCTTTCATAGAAACAAGGGAGCAAAAACAGCTTCAGGTTGAATTGCAAGTTTGCAACATGTGAAGACTGAACATCAAAATCACAAACCGAGCACATATTTATATGGCCATCATAAGCCGTATTAGCAATTTAACATCTGCTACATGTTTGATGTCTCCTGTTAAAAAAATAGATTTCAAAATTAAATATTAATTCACACCATGACAAATTAAACATAGATAATAGCATTGCCTAAAACCTACCAATCATAAATAGAGAAATGCATAAATGTTAAAGCAAGGGAGAATTTGAGAATACAAATTTACTGGTTGAAGTTTTGCACTGTGCATCATAGATTCATAGGCTGGATTAGCAAAATAGCAATAGCGAGTGCTGGTTTTTTCCTATTCATAAAATAGATTCATAGGTTGGATTAGCAAAATAGCAATAGTGAGTGCATCATAGATTCATAGGTTGGATTAGCAAAATAGAAAATAGAAAAAACATAAAACCTTGAAATTAAGAGTAAAAGAAGAAAATTGTGCAATACATACTATGATTCTTAAGATGTCTGTGCCAATTTTTGTAGGGTGCTTCACTCTTCGTCTGATGGAAGGTCAATATTCTGTAAACTATGGAAAGTCAACTCCAACTTTGTCAACATTCCATATTTAGAAGATTTACTAGACATCATTGTTTCATCCAATACTGAATTTAGAGATGTAAATGGTTGGATGAATTCCATAAAGCTTTGGGGAGTTGTGTCCTTTGGAAGCAAGTCTAAATCAGACTTCATTTTTATCTCCATGAATTTTTTCTAAGCTTCTTCTCCAATGAATTTATTTGATGGGTCAACGGTCTTAGGAAAACCAAGTTTAAACAAATTATTTTTCTTTTCTTGCAGCTTCAAGATCTTTTTTCCACAATTTTCCATAACTTCTGATGTTTCTCTTAGCTTCTAGCATTTTTGAATGATAGATGATGTCTTAACTGTGGCATCAATGCGACTCTTAATTCCCTTGGATGCCAAGTAGCTGTCACTAGAACTGTAGACTACTTTCAGAATCTTTTTTGCCATATCCTATTTTGAATAAACATGTGTGCTCTTCTCATAGTGCGCTTTGATTTTCAAATAAATTAGTCTCAGACTTCCAGTCAATTGAAACCATTCACACAACTTGTCACTCCTCTGCATTATTTGCCACCAAATGTTTTCTTGTATATACTTCATTGTATTTTTCATATTATCTTTCAATCTATCCTCCAAAGTTTTTATTTTATCATTTGCATTGTGCAAGTCTTCTTTCATCTGTGCACATTTTTTTCTTTCTTCCTCTATTTCCTCTTGCAAATGTTTTTCTTTTTCCTTCCCATGATCCAATAGGTCCTATAATTTTCTCATTTCGGTAGCAGCAGACTCATAACTTTTGTATAATTTTTGAAAACTGGCTCTTTCCTCATCATATTTTTTACTACTTTTAGCCAGTTTTTCTGTCAGGTCCTTCAATTCTGCATCCATCTTCTCTTGCTCTGCAATTTCTACTACAGAGCCCAAATTTTTTATCCTTTTCTATAAATCATTACACTTGCTATCTATTGCTTTCCTCCTTGATTTTTTTGTTTTCCAGGTCTGCCTGTAACTTTTCTATTTGTTTCTCCAGTTTATTTTTTTCTCTCTCCACCTTTAGCAGTAAAGTGTAGACCACTTCGTTAGTCCTTTTTGACACACTAATTTTTTCCACATTATGTACTTTGGAAAAATCCATTTGGAGGGTGCTAACTTGAAATTCAAAGGGATCTATCTGACTGTGTGGTGGATTTCTATCTTTAGTTGGGGTCGGGGGAATAACAATCATGAACTCCATCATATCTTTCTGTGGGTCATATGTTGGAAATATCCTATTCCTTGCAGGTTGTTCATTTACAACTTCAGTCAGGGAAACCCTATGAAATGCTTTCTTTTTTTCTTTTTTTTCTTTTGTTGTGTGTTCATATTTTTCATAGTAATCACGAAATTGAAAATATGGTCTTGCTGAAGCAATTGAATGTTTGAAAGATGACATAGGAATACCATAGGCTCCAGTTCCACTTATTCCTGTGATTTTAACTAATGCTTGACTAGGATTACCAACAACAGTTCCTGATCCTGTCCCACTCCCACTGACACTTTCATGTGTAGTTTTCATAATCTTTTGAGGTTTGTGATCTGAAGCTGCAAATGATTGATTTTTAGTGTCAGTGGCACTTGATATAGGATTCTCAATAGTATGAGATTGAGTATCTATCACTAGTGGCCTCTTGCGAGAGATATTTTGTTGTTTCCCTTGTCCAACACCAAGACAACTAGTATCAGTAGTAGTACCCATGCCAACCCCACCAATCACAGTGACACTTGACTGAACAATAATAGGAATACTATCCCCAGATTCCCCACCAGTGGTAGTGGCACTTGATTCACCACCAATGGGAATACCATGACGTGGTGGTGGTTGTGGATTTGAACCCGAAACAAATGTAGGTGGACTTTGAGGGTAATGAGTAGTACCTATCGGTGATGAATATGAAGAATCAAGTCCAATGATTGGTTTATAAGGACCTTTTGATTTTGATGCTGATGGAATTTGTACCTGAAGTGGATACCAAATGCCCTCTCCTCTGGGACCTAGACCACCACCTTCAAATCCCATTTTTTCCACAACACTTGCCCCTTTGCTATATTTGTCTTTCATTGCCTCATGGACCGCACCTAATATTTTAGGGAATGTTGTAGTTTTTTGAGTGGGATCAACCTCATACTGATCATCATCTTCACTCGTGTCATGTGCTATTGTGGGATGGTCCATATTCCACAATTTGCTAAACTCTGCATCCTCGTTGATGCTCTCAAATTCTGCACTTGTCTTTGGTTCATCGAGATTCCTCCTCATAGTCCAAAAATCATTTATTTTGGTTTGAGTCCAATAATTCTCTTTACATTCATGCAAAACTGATTTGGGAATAGTTTTCTTAGATGGATTAGCAGATTTTAGGTAGAAATTGTAGGACCTCCTATTTTGGATGCCCTGGCCCTCATCTATTGTCCTTTGTATGTGCAATGCCATAATTTGTGATGAAATTTCTTCTGTTGAAATGTTATTGTCATCTGCAATTTTCTCCATCTCTTTTTTAACCTCATTCCAGGAGTCCATTTTTCTAAGCTTTTCTAGCAATGGTTTACTTTCATGTTGACATAACGCTGAAGAGTTCCTATTTTTCTTAAGCCTTTCTTGAACTACACCGATTGGATCATACTGCCAGAGACCCTCATCACCAAATTTTTAAACTGTCAAAAAATCATGTGCCACATTGAATGCTTTTCTCTCAAATGTGAACCCTCCACATGACAAATGCAAGGAAGGAAATATGCTCTTCTTTTGTTGACCATGGAAGTGCCTATTTGTGCTCTCCAATTTTTGTACATATTCTAATGCAAATACCCTCTCTGTCACATGTATTGGAAGTTTGTATTGTTAGGTCCCAGAGACAACTGAGAAGGGGGGGGGGGTGAGTCAGTTGTCAAACAAAATCAAACCAAAAACAACTTAACCAACTTTAATTATTAATATCGGTAAACCAATCTTTTATGTTGGTAGATAGTTTTATTGCAATACCAGTAAAGATTAATGCATGAAACATAAATATAATAACATCCACAACACATAACACCAATATTTGTACGTGGAAACCCTGTAAGGGGAAAAACCACGGTGGGAAACCTTACTCACAATCAGATGATACTACTATAGATAGTATGTGTATACAAATGGGGTCTGCACATGCAGAAAGGCCAAGAACCTAGAGCGCACTACTCAAACACAAATAGGAGTCACACTGATTACAATTGAATGGTTAAATCCAATAAGGGTGTACTGCTCAAAATAGCATCTTCATATGCTGGATTCAGTACCGGTGTAGTTCTAATTGTCTTCACAAAAACCCTCCTTCACCTTCAAATGATGTCTGTGTGTATAACTCTGCTTATTCTTGCATATACCAAATTAATATTCTTTCTCCAAATCCTATGTCGATCTTACAAATAAGATCTTACATTTATACCATAACCTAAGACCAATTTTAGTAGGTCTGCTCTAAAGGATATTACAATAAAATCAATTTACAAATAAAACAATAAACGATGCAATAATCGATTCAACATGTCGGCTTGATGCATTTACAACATTAATAAATCATCTCCATAGCATGTCGTGCTGATCTGGAATAGATAAGCCCGCCGGTGCTTATTTTGGACCTATTTGCCGGTAACAACAAATATGCAAACTCGAATATTCCAATAAACAAATCTTTAAGAAAAAGTGTCCAAACGATGTCTTAGACATAACCAAGTGTTCTCCATATCATTCCAAGTGTCGGTGAACAATATATCCTATTGGTGTACCAGATACCGGTGACTGTGCATAAAGTCACTTGCTTGCCGGTGAACATAAACTATGCTCCAGAGTACCAGAGTTGATAAGTGATAGTAGGTGTTGACATCAATGACAAAACCATACCAAAATACCAACAATCTCCCCCTTTTGACATTGATGGCAACACAAGATGGAAAAACCATCAAAGTACCAAAACAAAAATGCCAAATACCAAAAACCAACAATCTCAAAAAGAGATCATAACTAGACATCAAAATTCAGATATAGACAATCTCTCCCCAAAGTAACAATCTCTCCCCCTGGATGATGCAAAAAGAACATCTAACATGGGAGGAGCGGGAGCGGGAGCTCAAATTTCAAATTTCTAGCAAGGCAGGAACCCTGGTTCCAATGGTGAGAGCGGCTAGATCAATGGTGTTGGTCCTATTGACGACAAGGACAAGCCCCCGGACTTCCTAGTTCCTGTTGCTGACTCATAGTCCGATGGTACTCTGTTTACAGTGACAGTGGATTCTTTTGGGCATCTAGGGGAAGGGTCCAATGGGGGGCCCATGCCACTAGTTGACCCCGTGGATAGCGAGAGGGAGGGGAAAAAATGGTCTTCCCTTTTTGGATCTAGACCAACTGGTAAATCCTCCCTTCCTCTTGTTAAGAACATTTCTGACCCTTCTGGTGTTAATTTTTCTATCTCCATCCCTGACCAGGTTCTGGACCATAATATCAATAGTATGTCGAACTCCTTGGTAGGGAAATTTATGGGTCCGCGCCCAAACATTGAAGTTGTTAGGGACTTTGTTAAATGAAAATGGGCCCTTAAAGGTAATGTTGAGGTCTCAGCACTACCTAAAGGTCTTCTGTCTTTCTCTTTTTCATGCGAAGAAGATAAGGTTAAGATCTTGTGCGGGAGTCCCTGGATGGTGGGAAAGACAGCCCTAGTTCTAAGAAAATGGCATCCGAAATTAAACATGAATGATTCTCTTCTGGCGCAGGTTCCAGTTTGGATAAAGCTCCCAGGATTGCCTCTCAAGTATTGGGCATAAAGCATCTTCTCTGGAATAGCAAGTTCTTTTGGTGAACTGCTCTCTATAGACCCAGTCACTGCTTCAAAAAGAAGATTAACCCATGCAAGGTTCTGTGTTGGAGTAGCCCTTGAGGCAGATATGCCGGAACATATTGACCTAGTTTCAAAACTGGGAACCTGGAAGCAACATATAGAATATGAAACTATTCCTTTTGCATGTTTCCATTGTAAAAGGTAGGTCATTGGGCAAAATATTGCCCAAAAAAGCAAAAGGTGGAGCCTAAATAGTTAAAACCTTAGATTGAAAGCCAGAATATGCCAGAGAAATGGGTGTGGCAAGTTAAAAACATAGAAAATAAGGAAGAAAATTCCAATCGCTTTTCTCCTTTGGGGGAACAGAAGGAAGCCTCAAACTCTATCTTCAGTTCCACTGTATAGGAAGCAGATAGAAATGAAACAACCAAAGCCAGTCCCATAAGAACAACTCAGAAAAAGGATTTGAACGATCAGAATGATCCTCCAAAAGCAAAAGATGAAGTGGTTGATGACACATATGAAAACAAGGCAGTGGAAGCTAGAGACTATCAACCTAAGAAAGGTGAGATCCTAGAACCACAAGTTGAAAGGATAGACTCTTCTGTAGCCATACCTAGTTTTGAAATTCAAGAAGCCCAAAAGTGTGCAATTTTGGGATTGAGTCTTTCGGATTTGGATCAGAACTCAAGAACAACAAACATTATTTCAATTGAGTCCAGAACTCCTAAATGGGGTAATGAAGATGAAATTTCCAAAATCCTCATCAATCCGGAAGCAGCTCCTGTGTCAGAAATGGAATGGAAGTAGCCTAAATACAGGAGTAAGAAAGCAGCAACACCCTCGACATCCTTGATTAGGAAATCTAGTAGAATAGCTCAAGTTGATGTGGGATACGTCTCCTCTTCCCCAGGGTGACCCTCTAACCACAAAGTTAGAGATATGGAGGCCAACAAGAACATAGCAAATGGAACTCAAAAAACTCTCAATGAGTTGGGAATTGGTAAGTAGCTATGAAGATAATTTCTTGGAACATAAGGGGTCTAAACAATCCCCATAAACATGATATTATTAGGAATATGATAAGAGATAGCAATCCTGACATTTTTCTTATTCAAGAAACCAAAATGAGTAGAGAAAAAGTTGAATCTTTGAAGTTCTTCAAAAATGGTAATATTAGTGGGGGAAGTTCTGAGGGTGCTTCTGGAGGCATTGCAACCATCTGGAATCTTAACACTGTTAAAGGCCAGGTCATTATTCAGGAAAGTAATTTTTCTTGTATTAAATTTGAGCATCTTAAAGATGGTTCTTCAAGGGTTCTCACAAACATTTATGCTCCTAATACTTTAAAGGCTAGAAATTCTTTTTGGAAAAGGATTAGACAGGCTAGGGAAAGTTTCAAAAATCTTAGTTGGATGGTTATGGGGGATTTCAATACACCTTTGAAAGAGGAGGAAAAATTTGGAGGCAGTCCTCCTCAACTAGAAAGTAGGATGGCTCTCATGGATTTTATTTATTCCCAAGCTCTTGATGATTTGGAGATACAGGGTTGTAATTTCACTTGGACAAATAGAAGAAATGGTAATGACCTTATTCAAGTGCGCCTTGACCGAACTCTTATTTCTGATGATTGGTACAGTCAGTATTTCTATTCTTTGTCTTCACATATTCAGGTTGGTTCTGATCACTTTCCAATCACCTTTAATGCTGATCTGATCAATAGAAGGAAAAACTATCCTTTTAGATTTGAAAAAATGTGGACCCTTCACCCCGACATTAAAAAATATATTAAAAAATGGTGGAGTATCCAAGTTGAGGGAACGACAATGTTCAAAGTTGTTAAGAAGCTCAAAAGCGTGAAGGACAACATTCAAATCTGGAATAAGAACAACTTTGGGAATATATTTGAGGCTAAGAGTAAAATTCAGGAAAACCTTAAAGAAATACAGGATCAGATCCAGAAGGATGGTTTCAACACTGTTTCTATTGCCGAGGAGAATGAGATTCTTAAGAAATACCATGACATTATTGCTAAAGAGAAATGTTCTGGAAGCAAAGATCGAGATGCATTTGGCTCAAGGAAAGGGACAGGAATACAAGATTCTTCCATATGTCAACCATCAAACATAAAGCATCCAACAGGATGAACAAGTTAGTTGTGGAGAGTGGGCAGCTGGTCAAGGAAGATGAAATAAGGAATGAAGCTAAGAGGTATTTCTCGGACCTCCTAACGAGGGATCAAAGTCTGGATGCTGAAGCTCAGTCCTCTTTTCTTCAGAACATTCCTCGTCTCATTGATGCTCAAAATAATGTCTTTCTCTCTTCCATTCCTTCCATCTTAGAAATTAAAAATGCTGTTATCTCCTTTGATGGAAACAAAGCTCCTGGTCCTGATGGTTTCCCAATGCTATTTTTTCAAGAGTTTTGGGACATTATCGGGACTGATGTTGCTAATGGGGTTAAGGAATTCTTTGGGGCTAGAAAACGCTTGAAAGAAATCAATGGTACTTTTATTGCTCTCATCCCTAAGATTCAAGGTGCTGATTCTTTGGACAAGTTCAGACCTATTAGCCTCTGCAACTCCTTTTACAAGATCATATCTAAGGTCCTGACTTCTAGACTCTTGTCTATTCTCCCGGCTTTAATTAAACACCAGCAGAATGGGTTTGTTCTTGGAAGACAATTTCTCGATTCCATTATTACTGTTCATGAGAATATTCACTCTCTTGTTAAAGCGAAGAAGCAGGGTTTCATCCTTAAGCTCGACCTCTCCAAAGCCTATGATAGGGTTGACTGGTCTCTTCTTCAGAAAATGCTCACTTCCTTTGGGTTTGCCCCAAGAGTTGTGGATCTTTTCTCCCAACTTACCACTTCTGCGTCCTTTGTTGTTCTTGTCAATGGTTCTCCTTCAACTTTTTTCCAAGCTTCGAGAGGTCTTAGGCAAGGAGATCCTATCTCCCCCATCCTTTTCATTATTATGGCAGAATGCTTTGGTTGGACCATGGAAAACTTGGTGCAGAAAGGATCCTTTAAGGGCCTCCAACCTTCTTCTGCTAACCTTATTTGTTCACACCAGAAGTTTGTTGATGATACAATAATTATGGGGGAATCAAGCATCTCAGAAGCTAAAGTTCTGAAGAGTACCTTGTGTAAATATGCTTCTGCTACGAGGCAACTTATTAACTGGGCCAAAAGTGATGTCTTTTTCATTAATACCCCGGAGAGAAGACAACAAAGGATTAGCAAAATTCTGGAGTGTAAGATTGCTGACCTTCCTGTTACCTACCTTGGTCTCCCCATGGGGATTGCCCCTCCTGACTCATATTGGAGTTCATTGGTTGATAAATTTCACAAAAAACTTGCAAGTTGGAAAGGGGCACTCTTAAGTCAAGCAGGTAAGCTCCTTCTCCTTAAGGCTACTCTTCAAAGTATCCCCATTTATACTCTTAGCCTATTCAGAATTCTAGTCAAGTACACTGAAGCTATTGAGAAAATTCAAAGAATATTCCTATGGTATGGGGTTGAGGAAAAGCAAAGAATGTCCTTGGTGGCATGGGATCAGTTCTGCAAGCCAAAAAGCAAAGGTGGTTTGGGGCTTAGGAGGATTCACACTTTAAATGAATCTCTCTTGTCTAAACAAGCTTGGAGATGGTTTCACTCTGATTCTGAATGGTGCAAAATTTGGAGAAGTAAGTATTCTCTTCTATCCTCTTCTCTTTCTTCTTTTCTTAATTCGGATCTCAGCATAAATGGATCCCATATCTGGAACCATGTTTCTAAATGTAAAGATGTGATTGTAAAAGGTATGACATGGAAACTTGGAAATGGCAGAAAAGTTAGATTCTAGGAGGATCCCTGGCTTTTTGACAAACCTCTTATGGATTTCTATGAGTGGGCTTCCCATGCCCCCTCCTATATTGGCTCTTTTGGCACCTTAGTGGCAGATTACTGGGATGGGAACAACTAGTAGAACATTGATAGTATTCATCCCATTCTCTCTAAGCTCAAAACCCAATTGTCTGCTATTTGGCTGAATAAGGAAGAGGATTCCCTAATCTGGAAATATAACCCCAAAGGTATTTTTACTGTGTCTTCGATGTATTGTATCCTTTCCCCCTCCCCTCCTATGAATCCCTTCTGGTCTAAAGCTTGGTTAAAAGGTCTCACTCCCAAAATCAATTTGTTCTTCTGGACTATTCTCCAAAATAAGATCCTTACTGTTGACAACCTTAAATGCAGAGGTTTTTCCCTTCCAAACAGGTGTGTGTTGTGCTTTCAAGAGGAAGAGTCAGTGGACCATCTTGCCCTTCACTGTTCTTTCTCAACCTCTATTTGGGAAAGCTTCCTCAAGAGCTTTAGTCTAGCTTGGGTGTTTCCCAGTAACATCAAAGATTTGTTCTCTTCCTAGCAAATTCATTGGACCAACTCTTTTCTGAGATGTATGTGGCAGCTCTCTCTTCCACACATTTTGTGGGGTCTTTGGAAGGAAAGAAACAACTGAATATTTAGGGATGTGTCCCTAAATCAAGACATTATTTTTCAAAAAATTCAAAGGGCTATTTAGAAAAATATGGGAACTATGGAGGTCTCTTGTTACTCTAACAACTCCTTGGAGTCAAACATCTTAAGAGCTTGGAATATGAAGATCACTGATGGTCATAATCTCAGCTACAATAAAAGGCTTTAAGTTAAATGGCAAACCCCTCTCCAAGGTTGGCTCAAAATCAATTTTGATGGAGCAGCCAAAGGAAACCCAGGTCCCTCAGGCTGTGGAGCTATTCTCAGAGACTACAAAGGCATTTGCAAAGGTATGATTGCTGTCCCTATTAGCACTCAAACCAATCATAAAGCGGAGGCTATGACAGCCCTTCAAGGCATTATTCTAGCCAAAAAATGGAACTGTCCCTATCTCTGGATAGAAGGGGACTCCAATAACATAATTAAGTGTCTCAATGGGACCTCAAAGCCCTCTTGGTCGATTCACAATATAATTTTTTCTGCTATTGAAATCATTAGAACCTTCAAAAAATGCCACATATCCCATATCTATCGGGAGGCCAACTGTTCTGCTGATTGGGCTGCAAACGTGGCGGTTAAGAATGAGACTATTACCACGTGGATAGGTGAGAGCGGTCTCCCCGAAGATGTCAGATAAATCATAATTAATGAAAGATATCAAAGTACCCCAAAGACTCTTGATTGATAGGGCAATTATGATAAGTACTGAAGTAAGAACTTCGAGTTACTTCTATAATGAGGTAATTACTCATTGTAACATTAAAACCAGCAGAACGTGTTTTATAACCCATCAAATCATTAATGCTACACACGCTTTCTGGGTTTTTGTTTTAATTCCGAAAAGCTCTCTGTTTCACCAGTTCTGTAATCTAAACTTGGCTATGAGAAATGACACCATGGGCGGAAATAGGAGAAGATATGAGCCAAGCAGTTGCAAGGAGTGGAAACAGAAAGAAGAGGTGTGGGAAATTTTGCAGAAGGGTGGTCTTTTGAGCTTCATTGATAGACTCCATGGCCGTGATGGAAAGATAACTAGCTTCTTCTGCAAAAATTGGAAGAAGGGCATGCTTAAAATGGGCGACCAACTGGTGGAAATTGACGAAGATTTAATAGCTAAAGCTACGGGTCTCAATAGGGAGGGCTGCAACTTCTACAGAGACAGGACGGTCAGTAGGGAAGCCATTGAAAGGTACCTGGTCACTAAGAAAGAGAAGAAAAGACTGGTAATAAAGTTGAGTAAAACCTATTACCTGCCTAGGGTTTTTGCAAAACCCTGGCGGGAAATTGTCTTTGTTTTAATGAGGTATATAACTCTAGATGGTAGGTTTACGAAAGTATATGGGTATCATTTTGTCCTGTTAAATCATTTTAGGCATAATGATAAGGTGAATTTCCCTTACTTCTTGCTCTATTCTATAAATGCCTCCCTAAAAGCCTACAAAGAAAATCCTCGGGGTGATACTGCAATGCACTAGGGACTTATGGTCCTCATTTATGACCATTTAAAGGCTAGTAAAATCAACCGGATGAAGCTCTCTGTGGATTCAGAAAAAGAAATGTCTGATTCTGAGTTCTCGGAGGAGGAGGAATCAGACTATGATTCCTCAACTGATAATGAGGAAAGCTCTGATGACTCAGAGTATGAGAGTAGTAAGAAGAGGAAATCAAGACCCTCTTCTTCTAAGAGCAAAAAACCTCAAAGCAAACCCTTGATTAGTATTTCTTCAGAAGAAGAGTACTCTGATTTCCCTGAGGAGAAGAAGAACCCTAAGGGGGTGCTGAAGAAAAAAAGTAAGAACCAAGCCAAGACCAGGAAGAAGCAAAAGAAAATAGAGGAGACTGGCAAGGAACCGAAAGATGACAAGAAAACAAGGACCCTGGAAGCTGAACACAGCCTAGATATGGAGACTATGGAGGAGACTCTTAGGGCCACCGACACTATTTCTGCCCTCCATATCTCTAAAGATGAACAGATAACCCCTGGTAAAGTGACTCCCTCTTCTGGCCCTCCTCCTAAGGCCTTGAATGGTTTTATGAAAACCATAGAATGGCTTATTGATGGGAATAAGAAAACTGTGGATGAGTACAAAAAAGTCTGCAACAGAGTCCTGATCCTGGAGACCATTAACATTGGAGAGGGGAACACTATGGCCAACTATATTGAGGATCTGAAGAACACAATTGCTAAAGCAGAAGACATCAGAGATGCCTTTAATCCCCAGTTTGAGAAAATTGAAAAGGAGATACAGGACAGAAAAACCCTGGAGGAAACTAGTGAAAAAACGCTCTCGAACATAGTCGCCAAAGTGGACAAGTTAGAGGAGTGCCTCAAGAACATTACAGAGCAGAGCCTCAGCATTCTGAAAATCTCAACCAACAACACCCATACCCTCATCAGCAAGCTTGATGACGAAAAGGATATCCAAGAAATTGACCTGGATGCAAAAGGAACAGGGGAAGCCCAAGGTCCCAAAACCCGCACCCGTGGGAAGAGGAAGGAAAAGAAAGTGAATAAGGACCTGGAGGAGCTGAAAGCAGTTGGGGCAACCTATGATGAGCTGGTGACAAAGGCAGAGGATCTGCTAAAGAAAATTACTATGTAGTGTCTCCTTGGGTTCTTTGCTGTTTTTTGTTGTTTAGCTATTTTTTCTGTTCGCTGGTCTTTTGACCAGTCACTCTGTATGTGGACTCTATTCTCTCAGCTTTCTTTCTAACTATGTTGTAATGGTTTCGGGTCCTTAAAACCTGTTTTTCAATCAATCAGAAGAATCTCTCCCCCTGGGAGTAACATGTGTTTTCCTTGTGTTCTTGTGTTTTTCCATACCAATCTCTCCTCCTTTGACATCAAATACCAAAGCAATATAAAAACCATTTTTCAGATACAAAATACCAACTACTCCCCCTGAGAAGTAGCTTTCCTCATCAAAGCCGGAGTAAAAGATTTCTCTGTTAATTCTGTCGGTTGATGACAAACATCAACTGTCTAAGTTTCTACTGGTGGGGGTATGACCCCAAGCTGATTTGTAAGATATTCAAAAGTCTCCTTAGACAGAGGTTTAGAGAAAATATCTGCAATCTGTTCTTTAGTATTCATATAAACCAGTTTTATTTATTTTGCTTCAACATTCTCCCTTAGAAAATTCAGTTTGATAGAAACATGTTTGGTTTTAGAATGTAATACCGAATTCTTAGATATATCAATTGCTGTAGTGTTATCACAATAGATAGTTATAGGTTCCTTGCATTTTACCTTTATGTCATTCAACATTTGCTTAAGCCATATTACCTGTGTATAGTTTGTTGCTGCTGCAACATATTCTGATTCTACTGTTGATAAAGATGTACAACTTTGTTTCTTGCTCAACCATGAAATTAATCTGTTTCCAAGAAAAAATGCTTCGCCGGTGGTACTTTTTCTATCATCCACATCTCCTGCCCAATTTGCATCTGTGTATGCACATAATTCAAATTTTTCATCTCTAGGATACCATAAGCCAAGATTTGTAGTCGTAAAATCCTTTTTATTGCTGATTCATGATTTTCTCTAGGATTACTCTGAAATCTTGAAACAATACATATTGCATTCATAATATCAGGTCTTTGTGTCAAATACAGTAGGCCTCCTATCATAGATTTGTACCTAATCGGATTAATAGGTGTAGATTCATCCCTTAGAGATAATTTGTCATTTGTAGTCATGGGTGTGCTTACCAGTTTAGAGTTTTCCATTCCAAATATCTTTAGTAACTCTTTTAAGTACTTGGATTGATTCAAGAATATACCTTTATCAGTTTATGAAATCTGCAATCCTAAAATGAATTTTATCTCTCCAATCATAGACATTTCAAATTCTTGTTGCATTTCAATAGAAAAATCTTTACATAATCCATCTTCTCCTCCAAAGATTATATCATAAACAAAAACTTCTATAACCAAGATGTCATCATTAGTCATTTTATAGTATAAATTGCTGTCAGTATTACCTTTAGAAAAACCAATCTTCAAAAGATACTTATCCAATCTTGCATACCAAGCTCTTGGAGCTTGCTTCAACCCATACAAATATTTCCTTAACCTGGAAACCATATCTTTGTTATCTGTCAAAGAAAATCCATCAGGTTGTTCAATGTAAACTTCTTCTTCAAGATCTCCATTCAAAAATACATATTTAATATCCATTTGATATACTGTAGTTCTTGTGTGCTACAAAAGCTAAGAATAATCCGACTGCCTCAATTCTAGCTACCGGTGCAAAGGTTTCATTATAATCAATTCCTTCTTTCTGAGAATATCCCTTACACACTAGTCTTGCTTTGTTTCTGATTACCTTACCATCTTCATTAAGTTTGTTTCTGAATACCCATTTAGTTCCAATTACATTTTTGTCTTTAGGCTGGGATACTAATGTCCATGTGTTATTCTTTTCAATTTGTTCTAATTCTTCTTCCATAGCTTTAATCCAGTGTTTGTCTTCACATGCCTCATTAATTGATAATGGTTCAATTTGAGAAATAAGACATACCTCTTCATTTTCTAGTCTTCCTCTTGTCATAACTCCTTGATACTTGTTCCCAATTATCTGATCTTCAGAGTGATTCAGTCTTACATACCGAGGTGTCTTCATTTGCTATTGTTCCTCAATTACTGTGGAATTTTCAGATGATACCAGTGTAACTAGATCTTCATTCTGTACCGGTGGGTTCAATGTAGGCTCATTTGTCAATATTTCTGTTGCCAGTTCAGAGTCTATATACCTTGAAGTTCCTCTAAACTGTTCATCAATCTTCACATTTGTACTCTCAACAATTTTCTGCAATCTTTTGTTAAAACATCTATATGCCTTTCTCTTAGATGAATAACCAAGAAATATTCCTTCATCACTTCTAGGATCAAACTTCCCAATATACTCATCTCTTCTAATATAGCATTTACTTCCAAATATTCTAAAATATTTAAGAGTAGGAGTAATACCAAACCATAGTTCATGAGGGGTCTTACCAGTTTCTCCTTTGATGTGAAATTTGTTGAATGTATAGACCGCTCTACTCATTGCTTCTCTCCAATATACATGTGGTAGATTTTCTTCTAATAACATACTTCTGGCTGCATCCAAGATAGTTTTGTTTTTTCTTTCTACAACTCCATTATGTTGTGGTGTCTAGGCTACTGATAACTGTCTTCTGATTCCATTCACTTCACAAAATGTATTAAAATCCTTAGATGTGAATTCTCCTCCTTGATTTGATCTTAGACATTTGATTTTCTTACCGGTTTCATTTTCTACCATTGCCTTGAATAGTTTGAATTTCCCAAATGCTTCTGATTTTTCTCTAAGAAAAGTAACCCAACACATTCTAGAATAGTCATCAATGATTAGCATGAAATATCTATCACCTTGTAAGCTTTTAGTTCTAGCTGGACCACATAAATCTGTATGAATTAAGTCAAGAGCATTATTGGATTTTTCTGGAAAACTTTTGAAAGTAGCTCTAACTTTTTTTCCAAATTGACATTCCTTACATACCAGATTGTGAGGTTTAACAATCTTAGGTAAATCTCTAACTACCTTAGTAGTACTAATTTTCATAATGCAATCAAAATTTACACGACAGAGTCTCTTATGCCATAGCCAACTTTCATCAATATGTGCAATCAAGCATGTCTTTTCATTGTTATTCAAATGAAAGATATTACCTCTAGTTTGATTACCGGTTGCAATTTCCAAACCAGTTCTGTTCATGATTTTGCATTTGCCATTCTTGAATTGTAACTGAAATCCTTTCTCAACTAATTGACCAACACTCAATAGATTGTGCTTTAAACCTTCAACATAGTAAACATTGTCAGTATTATGCTTACGATCAAGAGATATAGTTCCTTTACCTTTGATCAAACAAGCTTTATCATCTCTAAATCTTACTAGACCTCCATTATATTCCTGAAAGTTCAAGAATTTACTTTTGTCACCAGTCATGTGATGTGAACATCCTGAATCAATGATCCATTCATCTTTAACTTCAACTTTAGCTGCCAGGGCCTGCTCTACTGGTTGAACAGTAGGTGCTGGTTGATCTTCTATTATAGCAACAAAGACCCATCCATTGTCTATCAGATCTTCATCAGAATCATCAATGAATCCTTCATCAACAAGATAACAAGATTTATCTTTATTCTTCTTAAATCTGTATCTCTGATATTCAGGGTTAGGCTTGTATGTTCTTCTAGCTTCTTCTCTTAGTCTATCATGTCTATCAGGGCATCTTGAAGCCATATGACCAATCTTATTATAGTTAAAACATTTAAAGGGTGCTTTACCTTCATACTTACTTCCAATTGGACCTTTAGGCATTTTCCTTGCAAATAGTGTTTCAAGTTCTTCAAGCTCTTCTTTTTCTCTTCTTCTTTCAAGTTCTCTTGCATAAAAGGCTTTCCAATTAGATTTGTCAAATGATGGTGCAAGTGATGTTGATGCCTTAAAATCTAAATCTATCTTTATAGTAGCAACATGATCAAATTCCTCAATTTTAAAGGCTGAAAGTTTTCCAATTAATGTATCCCTAGTTACCGATGTATTAGGCATTGTTCTCAACTCATTTATAGTAGTAACTTTCATTTTATATGCCGGTGGCAATCCTCTTAAAACTTTTGAAACAATTTCATCTTCACTTAAGGTTTCTCCACAACATTTAATACCCAAAACAATTTCATTTACTCTTTCCATAAAAGCAGTAATCTTTTCATCTTCTTCCATTTTCAGATTTTCATACCTGACTCGAAAGCTTTCAAGTTTTGCAATTTTGACTGTGGAATCTCCTTCATTCAATGTTTCCAAATGATCCCAAATAGCTTTAGCAGTAGACCTATCTGATAATCCCATAATTTGCTGATCTGATAATGCACTCAAAAGTGCTTCTCTTGCTTTGCAATCATTTTCTTCATCTTTTGCCAAAGTAGGTGGTTTAGGATGATTCTGAGTAGGAGCAGTATAGCCATTCTTTGGAACTTTCTAGATGTCCTTTCCAATGCAATTTAGATGTGTCTCCATCCTGATCTTCCATATGCCATAGTTGGTTCCATCAAGTTTAGGACTGCCCTTCGTGAAATAGTTAGTAGACATTGGATCTCCTCAAGTTGTTAAATTTTGCAAAAGAGGACTACGCTCTGATACCAATTGTTAGGTCCCGGAGACAACTAAGAGGGGGGGGGTGAATCAGTTGTCAAACAAATTCAAACCCAAAACAACTTAACCAACTTTAATGATTAATACCAGTAAACCAGTCTTTTATGCCGGTAGACAGTTTTATCAGTTAATTGCAATACCGATAAAGATTAATGCATGAAATAGAAAGATAATAACATCCACAACATATTATACCAATATTTGTACGTGGAAACCCTACAAGGGGAAAAACCACGGTGGGAAACCTTACCCACAATCAGATGATACTATTGCAGATAGTATGTGTATACAAATGGGGTCTGCACATGCCGAAAGGCCAAGTGCCTAGAGCTCACTGCTCAAACACAAATAGGAGTCACACTGACTACAATTGGATGGTTAAATCCAATAAGGGTGTATTGCTCAAAATAGCATCTTCATATGTTGGATTTAGTACCGGTGTAGTTCTAATTATCTTCACAAAAACCCTCCTTCACCTTCAAATGATGTATGCGCGTATAGCTCTTCTTATTCTCGCATATACCGAATTAATATTCTTTCTCCAAATCCTATGTCGATCTTACAAATAAGATCTTACATTTATACCATAACCTAAGACCAATTTTAGTAGGCCGGCTCTAAAGGATATTACAATAAAATCAATTTACAAATAAAACAATAACCGATGCAATAACTGATTCAACATGTCATCTTGATGCATTTACAACATTAATAAATCATCTCCATAGCATGTCGTGCTGATCTGGAATAGATAAGTCTGCCGATGCTTATTCTGGACCTATTTGCCGGTAACAACAAATGCAAACTCGAATATACCAACGAACAAATCTTCAAGACAACGTGTCCAAATGATGTCTTAGGCATAACCAAGTGTTCTCCATATCTTTCCAAGTGCCGGTGAACAATATATCTTGCCGGTGTACCAGATACCAGTGACTGTGCATAAAGTCACTTGCTTGTCAGTGAACATAAACTATGCTCCAGAGTACTATAGTTGATAAGTGATAGTAGGTGTTGACATCAATGAAAAAACCATACCAAAATACCAACATGTATGGTTTTACTGCCGATCCATAAAACCTTAACACAATGAATTCTTCCATGAAGAACCAGTCAGCCAATTCTATTTGACTTCCGAGTTGAATGCAATCTCTACAAGACACAAGCAACCTAGGCATTGGAGTGCTTGTAATTTCATTATACATTGGTGCCAAAAAGAATTCTACAAAATGGTTGTAGTTCTTCCTATTATCATGCATCCTTATCTTTGGCGTCCAATCATATATTGAACACTCTGTTCTCTTCCCAGTCTTCTTATCAATCTTATAGCTCACAATTTGAAGCTTGTTGGTTTCAAACATTGCACGATACTTGGATAGAAGGAGATAGCACAAGTAGGATGAGAACTTAAATGTCTTACAAGAACCTTTTTTGATCATTAGTAATAGTTTTTGCATGGATTGAACAACGTACTCAACAAAATTATATCTTACTGGCTGAACTACACAATGGATATTATAAATCATTTCAAGAAGGCTTGCACCCACTTCCCTATCATTTTCCAATCCCAGGCAAAATGACAGCAAGGAAATAGTATCCCCAACCCATGGAACAAAAATGTTAGAATCATAAGGAGGCTTATGATTCTGATCCAACACAATACTAGTACCACTCTTTATTAGAGCTTTGATAAATGAATCTCTGTGACTTGGATTGAGACTCTCATAATTCCCTACCAACTTTTCAAGGTCAATTTGGACGTTTGAGTTTTGGGCTTCAAATCCTAGGTTCAACAAATGAGCAAATTCTCCCTCATTTATGGATAGAATTTCCTCTTTTGTATTTTTATTGACAATTGCTTTTTTATCTTCATCATAATTTTCGATGCAGACCATGACAAAATCAGGGCAAGGGAATACTTCAGGAAACACCATGCTTCCCAATCCCACATCCCACAATGCGATTTTATTTGTTTTTTGTTGTAACATTGGGTTGAAAACAATAAATTTTACCCTGTTTGCATCTCCCGCCTTGCTAGACAATGTATATCTAATATCTATGATACGCTTTTCACCATGGATAGCAGGGTCATAAATATCATGGTATTCATCAGTGAAACCTGGTGTTTTAACCAGTTCAGTTAGGTACATTTGGTTTTTCACTTGGCTTCTTGTTGAATTACTGCTTCCCGTTTTCCCCATCACTATTATTGTCAATAATTCAAAATAATGCTAGATTAAAACCTGAAAATGCTAACCCTCAAATTGGACCACGAGATTACCAAAAGCAAAAAAGGCGGGATGTAGGTGTTCTGTATTTTACCTGAAAATTGGAATTTCTATTTCAGTAGATTGGCGCAGACAATCTCTGTTGCAACTTGCATTCCTCAATCTAGTAGCTGTTTCTGAATCTCCCTCGATTCACAGGTTTGTCCAAGAAATGAAAGACGATTATGATTTACGAGTCTCTTATTTTGAAAACTCTGAAAAGCAGAAATGTAAAACCTAAAGGGTAAAATATCTAGAATCATGTTGTAATTTTATTAATTACTATTAACAACTATTCGATGCCGAAGGACAAAAAATTCATTACTTCGGTATAAATTTTGAGGACATTATGAATCATGTTGTATAAATTCTAAGGACATTAAATGTAATACGTTCAATTCCGGGCGAAGTTCTCCCAAATGTGTTCACTTCCCACATTCGGGCCGAAATCCACCCTAAGCAGTTGATCTTTGCTCATCCAACAGACAAGGGACCAAGGTACCTGTTGTGACTTTACGGGTCTATTTTTTAAGTCTGTTTAATAATTTTAAACTTCCACTCGAAAAAGTGCTTTATAGAGTTACTTATATTTAATTAAATTTAAAACGTTTCAATTCCTAGCAAAGTTCTCCCAATTGTGTTCACTTCCCACATTCAGGCCGAAATCCACCCTAAGCCATTGATCTTTGCTCATCCAATGGATGAGGGACCAAGGTACCTGTTGTGACTTTATGGGTCTGATTTTTAAGTCTGTTTAATAATTTTAAACTTGCGCCCGAAAAAGTGCTTTAATGACTTAATTATATTTAATTAAATTTAAAACGTTTCAATTCCGGGCGAAGTTCTCCCAAATGTGTTCACTTCCCACATTTGGGCCGAATTCCACCCTAAGCCGTTGATCTTTGCTCATCTAACGGACGATGGTACCTGTTGTCAGTTGTCGTGGGTCCCATGACTTCTGCCAGTTTTCAGGCACATCACCATACTCATGTCACTTTTTCGGGCAAAATTCTCAGAAATCTGTTCACTTCCCACATTCACCCCGAAATCCACCCTAAGACGTTGATCTTTGTTCATCCGACAGTCGATGGTACCTATTTTAAGATGTAGTGGGTCCCACGACTTGTGCCATTTTCTGGCACATCACCATAATCGTGTCACTTTTCGGGTTTGATTTGTAGTCTATTTAATCATTTTAAACCTCCGCCTGAAAAATAATTAAATATAATTTAGGCTATAGAATTAATTATATTTAATTACATTTAAAATGTCCAATTCCGGGTGAAGTTCTCAGAAAGGTGTTCACTTCACATTCGGGCTAAAATCCACCCTAGTCATTGATCTTTGTTCATCCAATGGTCCATGGCACCTGTTTTAAGATGAAGTGGGTTCCACGACTTCTGCCATTTTTTTGGCACGTCACCATACTCGTGTTACTTTTCGGGTCTGTTTTTAAAGTCTATTTAATCATTTTGAAATTCCGCCTGAAAAAGAGATTTATAGTCTATAGACTATAGACTTAATTCAATTTAATTAAATTTAAAATGTTCAATTCCGGGCAATAGTTTGAGATAACTATTAAATATAATGTTAATATTATTTTTAAAAGTTTGAAATTCAAAAATAGTATAAAACATGAAACTTAGTTTCTAGAATAAAACAAATAACTAAATAAAAATATAAATTTTGATATACAATTTGAAAGGTAAAAGTTTAATATAAAAAGAAAACATTCAATATTAAATCTAAAATATTAATTTAAAGTTTAACAAAATACTTTGAAAATATGTTTACGATATATAATTTTCAAAAATAGTTAAAAAATATATATAAAAGCTCAACATAAATTTAGTGTATTAATTTAAAAAAATGTGCAACTGCAGTCCTCAACCTATTAAGGCGAGCAAATTTGGAAAGTACAAATGCCAAGGTGGCGATTAATTGTTGCAGAAGGAGTTGCCTGCGGCATGTTGCACGAACGGAGGAAGGGGAGGATGGCAGGAAATCTTTTTCCTGATCTCATGGCATTAATGTCTTATCGTGCACATTCATTACCCAACCTATAAGACGGAGGCAGATTTTTTTACCTTTTGATCTGTGTAGTGTGTACCACTTTTTGCATTTGGACATAAATATTAGTTTTCCCAAATGTGGAAACTTTCTATAAATTAGTTATGCTTGGATGACCCACTTTTAAGTTAGGATGGCAGAAGATATTCATTTTACATGGATTGCATAATTTGGCTAAGTGAGCCCTGGGAGATAATTCTTTTTTCAACACAATATTAGTTTCATAGGATTTTTCATATATTTAAATTCAAATATTCTTACGAACACTTTAGCTACCAACACAAAAATATATAGACACGAAGTGACACCATGTCATATCTACCACTTGATAAGAAAATAGACGCAAATTTAGACATCATCTCATATCTCCCACTTGCATTAGAGTTTATACAATTGCACAGAGTGAGGGGGATACATGATTACTTTTATTTCTTTAATTTAATATTTGAAAGAATACTTCTTTTCACAAATATATGTAAAGTCTCACATCATTGTGTTAGGTTTATAAATTCAAATCAGTATCAATTTAATTATTTGATTAATTTATTATTGGAAGTACAACATTTTATAGTGTTAGTTTATCATATCATGGAATTGGTTGTTATAATTATTGCTTCATTTGACTGAGAGTCAAGGTCTAGAGAATATTCATTATGTCAAATTTGTTTGAGTTGTGATCTTAACCTCATCCTTTTAGAGTATCAAATTTTTGCACTAAAAAAAAACATGATTGGGTTGGTGGACTTCTTTTGAACCATTCAGCTTCACCGCTAAATTGTGAGCCGCATGATAATTATGTGTTTTTTAGTTGTATTAGATTGACAATACTTGAAACTTAATCTTGACACTAACTTAACTTCAAATATCAATGATAATGCAACATTATATGAGATTGAAAATACCTCCCCTTCTCAAGCATTATTTCTCTATTTTGCCTTCAGACTCGTAGAACCTTACATTGTCTTCCATTATGAAGTTTTATGATTGCGTAGTGATCCAAAATTTGACCTTGTTGTCATCTCCAAGCTTAGAATTGTTTAAATGCTACAAAGTCTTGAAAAATGACTTGAAAGGTTCTAGTTTCCTTACTAGTTTCGTACCAAGTCTATCAAAGGCAAGGCCAATATTCTTTAAAGTTGAAAGTTTTCATTCCACCCTCTCCTTCTGAATCCCTTTCCCTTGCATAAAATAATCAAGACTATACTATTAAAAGGCAAGGGGAAAGTTGAGGTTAAAACTATTGTCAAGAAAGACATGGAGTTTACTAGGCCTAGTGTTCGAACCCATAGATAAAAACAACAACATATGAATGGTGACAAGCATGACCAAGAACCTCGTAATTTCTATATTAATCTATGTATAGAAGATATTGAAACAATTGAAACTTTGGAAAAAGTGCAATTCCCTGTATTGTTTTCTCCTTATTTTATCTTTTTACATTGTAAATGTTATATTTTGAATCAATTTGTATACATTTGACATCTTACTATATACAAAATTCCTTCTAAAAACTTATTATTTATACTTACAGAAATTAAATATGAACATTTACTAAGACAATTCTTTACCACCAAAGAAATGTACTTCATAATACAATTATCTAAATGCAAAAATTAGAATAATCACAGAATAAAAATGGAGAGTTGCAACCTCACTCTAAATGACTATGGAAGATGAAGGCTTTGAGGGGACACTGCAATGATTAAGATGAAAGTTATTAGAATACATTCAACGCACGCAATGAATATATCCTTTTTTTTTCCCACACACAGCCTAGATTGGCTAATACCTTATACTCGGAAAAAGCTTTCCATTATTTTAGCATCAAAATGCACGAACCTGCACATGATATAAGGACCAGAGAACAATTTGGATCTCTCTAAATTACTCCACTCCTTAAAAAATGCGAAAAGCACAAACATTAAGTAAATCTTACCAAATTTTTTGTTTCGCACGAATCCACCTGCCAACCTCAGACAAATCGAACTAAGACAGTTAGCAAGCAGTCGAATCATTCCAACCGTCAAGAGCAGTGTTGAATAGATAGCTCTAATAAATAATTATTTGACTGCAATATAAATTTGAGTTGATGACCCAACAAAGATAAAGAATACAACTTTTTTAGCTGACGTCGTGCTTTAACAACTTTAACCAGAACTCCATTCACATTGATGAAGTATAAACCTACGTGTGGTTGTGGTTGACGTTTGACAAAGTAATCAACGAGCTGCGCCCTGCACCGTTTCTTATGTATATATATGCCAGTCCTCTTTATGTTTAAGAGCATAATCAGGCTATGCTCTGTGAGAATATAAAATTATCTGGTGGCCAATTAACAGAGCAATGATTCAATCGGCATATACTCTCGAGACCCACGTGCCTCTCCTCGTTAGGACTTCCAGAGTTGCCTCTTCTTCTTCCTCAAATTTTCCTCTAAACACATCTTTGAAAGCCCGGATAGCAGACCAAGATGCAGAGTTGTTGGGGACAAGGAAGAAGAGGCGGAACAGTATTCAGACAAGAGCTGAGCTTCGTGTGAATCCACTGCTGCAGACGGAAAGCCCGACTCTTGTCGAATTGCAGAGATTACCGAAGTGGTCGGAAGTGGTACAGAGAAACAGCCCAACAGCTTCTCCGAAAGAGAGTTTAGGTGAGGAGTGGAGAAAATACCAGGGCTCGAATAACTGGGAGGGACTTCTGGAGCCTTTAAGCCCGAAGCTCAGGCGAGAGATTCTGAAATACGGGGAATTCGCCCAGGCGACCTACGACGCCTTCGACTTCGATCCGCACTCCAAATACTGTGGCAGTTGCAGATACAACCGGCAAAGAATGCTGGAGAAACTGCACCTCCACAACAGTGGTTACCGGGTCAGCAAGTATCTTTACGCCATGTCTGACGTGCACATGCCCAAGTTCTTCGGGCGGTCGGATTCCATGGACCTGTGGAGCAAGGACTCCAATTGGATGGGCTACGTGGCAGTGAGCACCGATGAAGACGAGATCAAGCGTCTTGGGAGGCGTGACATAATGGTTGCATGGCGTGGCACTGTTACTCAACTGGAATGGATGGAGAATCTGCGTGATATTCTTCACCCAATCGGTGACCTCGGCTGTTCCGAGTGCACCGCTATTAAGGTGGAGCGTGGGTTTCTCAGTATTTATACTTCTAAAAATTACGCCACCCGTTATAACAAGCACAGCGCCTCAGAACAAGTGATGGACGAGATACGCCGCTTGGTGGCGCTCTACACGGAGCTCGGCGAAGAGGTGAGCATTAGTATCTGTGGGCATAGCCTCGGTGGTGCCCTAGCGCTTCTTAACGCCTTTGAAATAGCCGCTAAAGGAGTAAATGTGCATGCAAATGATCCGACTCGAAAAGTTCCCGTTACCGTCTTCTCGTTCGGGGCTCCACGGGTGGGCAACGGTGCTTTCAAGGAGACATTGGAGGAGCTCGGTGTGAAGGTTCTACGTGTTGTGGGTAGGCAAGACGTGGTACCCAAAATGCCCGGCATTTTGTTCAACGAAGGAATGGAGAAATATGAGAAACTGATCGGGGATGTGTTGGAATTTTGCCCTTGGACATACAAACATGTTGGGGTTGAACTGGTATTGGACCTCAAGAAATCTCCGTTTTTGAAGAATAATCCTGATTTGGCTGGGTGCCATAATTTGGAGGTTTACTTGCATTTGCTGGATGGATTTGAAAGCTCGTCTGCAATGTTTCGAGCTAAAGCTCGACGTGATGCGGCGTTGGTTAACAAGGCCTCTGATATGCTGTGCAAAGAGTTGATAGTGCCGGCCAATTGGTATCAGATGGAAAATAAAGGACTGGTGCGCAATGGGTATGGAAGGTGGGTGCAACCTGAGCGAGATGTCGATCATGTGCCCTCTCCACATGGCTGGGGGCTCTTCTCTGGTTGACTTTGCATACTAAGGAACCAAGTTATATAAAAAGTAATATAAAGATAATATTGTAGGTTTTTAATTTTTTTTAATAAATTCAATTGTTTTATAATTTGTTAAATATTATATTTATTATCATTTTTTAGTTCATTGTTAAGAACTAGAAATATTTAAATTTAAAATTAAGTTTTAAAAAATAATCTTTCTAGTATTATATATAGTTTAAAATATATTAATTTTTTTTTTTACATATTGAAGAATTCAGTCTTGAAAATTAGAGTCTTGAAAATAAAAAAAATTAAAAAAAAATTGATAGAAATATAAGATATCTAATACAATATTTGATATAGTGTATGACTACATACATGATATTTTTAATTGAAACCTTGTAAATTAAGTATCATAATGATATAAAAACCTAAGTTATATAATTTTTTTTAAAACAAAGTTAATATTCTTTTATAATTTGTTCTTATTATATGTATTATCAAATTTTTAGGTTTACTGTTTTGATTAGATTAAACTAAGAGAGGCCCGAACCATTACATAACCTTTAAAGCGAAGAAACCAAGGGTCTCACAAGGAGTGAGAGCCCCAAACTAGAGAATCAATTGACAAAAAGGAACAAAACCAAGTTGACAACCAAAGCCAAACACCAAAAAGCAAGACGAAGACTATAGGAAAAGTGGTCCATCTGGTGGGGGTCTTCTCAATTTTCCAATCCGGGCTCATCACTTTCACTTTCTTAGAGAAGGAGAGCCTCTTGTTCAAAGCTTTTCCTGAAGAAACAACAGGGGGTTTCGGTGTAGCTTTCACCCTCGACACCAACAACTCCATCGCTGTAGCAGGAGATCAATCTAAATATTGTTTCTTTTTAGCATGCCTTCTGTCAATTTCATCTTGAATGGCCTGGAGAGTCACAAAGTTCTTCTTTGACAATTTGTTGTTCTGGGCCATCATCTCGTCCATCTTCCATTTTTAGATTTATTGTTGAAGACTAAAATAACTTCTAAAACAAATTAGACCTATACATATATTAAAAAAAATGTGAAAATTTTGAATTAAGCTTTCAATTTTTTAGTAAACTAACTATTCACTATTAAAAATATTTTAAAATTTCTATTACAAATAAATTACATAATGGAGAATTTATTTAGTGAAGGTGTTATTTAAAAAAGAATGTTGACCAAAACAAAAGTAAATAAAGTAAGATTATATAAACATGATATGTTCAATAGAAACCTTGAAAATCAACTCATCAAGCCACTTGTAGGAATATGTTGTCTAGAATGTTTTGATTAATACAAGCGAGTTAAGCTCGTATCATTACATAATCGCAAAGCGGCACCAAGAACACATGAGGGATGCATAACTGGCAAAAAGGCCCCCCACCAAAACACAACAAAAACCCAATAGGATGAACATAGAACCAATAACTAAACTAAAAACCTAGTAGACAAAAAAGAACCAGGACCACCAAAACACGAAACAACCACCTAGCACAGACACAAAGTGATGGTCTACTATGTGGGGGTACCCTTTTCCTACCAATTATGACATAAACTAAGAAATTTATCAAAAAAGGAAGCTTTTTTACTCAATCTAGGCTTAGAACCAAAGGAGGCCAACGCAAATTTAGGGGTGGATTTGACCATCAAAGTGATGGGTTAGAGCTAGTGGCCTAAGAGTCCATGTGTCTTCTCATTTTTTCCTTTCTCCTTTCCATCCTTTCATTGATAGACTATAGGGAGGCATTATGCTGCTAGCAACATCCCTGCAAGCACTGTTGACCTCCTCAATTTTCTTTTTAAGGGCCTCTGAGTTTTCTTGATCTTTTTTAGCTTGTACTTACTGCCTGCATTCCCAATCTTGGATTCCATGCCAATAATCTTTTTTCCCACCATTTCCCATTGCCCCATAATTCCCCTAAGATCATTGATAGTTTTTCATACTCTGTCGTCATCCAACTCTTTAACCCAAGTGTTGCTTTTAGCCTCAGCTTCGACCTCTACCTCCAGCCGATTGATCTTCTTGATGGCCACATTCATTTGCATAGGGAACACTTTTATCAAATCTTCTTATCTTTGGATGCCATTGTGCAAGTCCTTCATAATTTTTTCTAGAGCCGAAGTAGTACCTTGAAATTTGGAGTGATCAGCGAAGGTAGGGTTAAGAGGGGGAGGGCTAGGGTTTCCTCCATTTTTACTAGGGGACTAGTGCGATCCCAAAGTATCTAAATCCTTTGAGGGTTGCTTGATTCAAATCTAGAATCAACAACAACCTCGTTAACTATATCATGTTGCAACTCAAACTAGACACCCACATCCTGATCCTTTTTGGTAGCAACAATGGCCTTAAATTTGGCCATACTAGCAAAACTTTTTCTAGTGGGAATTTTAACACTAGAGGAAGGAATGATCTATTCCCCATAATTAGAGGGGGTAACAATAAGATTGGGATCATAGGTAGACCTAGCCGCAATAGAAGGGACTCCACTAGAGGGAGACAAAGTTAGGTGGAAGTTTTACAATATCTGGATGAGACCTTTGTGGAGTGGGGGTTTTCCCTTTTCAATGGCTTTGCAAACAGACCGAGAGAAAGAAAACATAATCTAGAAAGGGAAATCCATTCTAAGCCCATACCAGAGATGATTCGGCATGGGAAAAATCTGCATATGGAACCTTCTTTTCCTGTCATCCAAGGTGAACTATTTCATTATGAGCAGAGCCACATCCTTCTGAATTCCGGGGGTATCCTCCTTGTTGTAACCACTTTCAAGCTTGGGAACTCCTTCATCTAGTTGGAAAAACTAATTGTAATTCTATTTTGGATTTTTGGGAAAGGAGACACCATCAAGGGCTAGCCTTGTCACGTTCACAATAGCCTCTGCCGAAGCCACAAAAGTAACATCGCCAATCTTCACGTTCCCATTGTCCCAAGCATTAATGAAATCAACATAGAGCTTAGGGTCATGACCAGTCATCCCTTCAACATAATTATCTAGGTTCCCCTTGATCGCCTTGTCCCACAACTCCCCATTATTCTTAAAATCAGAGCAACTGTTGGGTTTAGTCTAAATCAAATTATCCCCCATATTCACAAAATAGAAAACTGGGTTGAGGAAGTGACAAGCTTGGGAAATACAGTGGTAGGAAGTACCATTAATAATTTTTTAATTCTCACCAACTTAACAAGAAAAGAGTGAAAAGGACGAGAAAGGAAAGTACAAAAAGACTAACTTTGGGATTATACATCATTAACTAACGAGTGCTTCAAGATCATGGCATGAGGCTCCATCGAAATTTCGTGCAAGTGGAGCCAAATTTTGAAATCATTAACATACATGCCTGTCCCCACCAACTTGTCCACCACATAGTTGACTTCACGTCTCACATGGTAGAAGCTAATGTTTTCTAAGTAAGAAAAGGAGATCAAGACACTTGGTGATAAGAGAGTTGGATTTCCAATCCAGTTTAGCTGCCCTTTTAAGCATCATAATGGTATTTCTTGAGTCACCTTCAATAATTAAGCACTTGAGACCCTTTTACCTAACCACGATCAGCTCATGATAAATAGCTACCACTTCAGCCATGCTTGAAGTTTGGATTCTAAGATTTCCACACATAGGCAAGGATAAGGTTGCCACATGAGTCTCTAATAACTCCACCCCCTTTTTCCCAACCCAGGTTGCCCCTAGATGACTTGTAAAAATTCAATTTCAATCAACTGGTATCAGGTGTGGGGGGTATGTTGTCTAGAATGTTCAACATGAAGGTTGCCAATATTATTTGTGCTAATGATTGTGTTGATAATGCATGAAAACTTGTATTACAATAAGCTTTGTTTGATAAAACTAACATCCATAAATTGATGATAAACAATTTTTTTCTCTATATTTCCTATTAGATGGTGAAATTTTATTTTAATAATCTTATAGTCTCATGATATTTGTTCTACTCTTTCATCTTAGGGGGAGCTACTCACTAATCCTATAATTTTGTAAAATTATCTTCCAAATGGCGAATCTCCTTACATATGACTTTGAACTTGCCTTTGTATGTATTTAAGTCATACTCTATTAATATATGATATGATCCTATCATTTATTCACTCACCTTAACAAACTATGTATTTAATAGTTTCAGCAATTTGATTATACTCCTAATTTTTCAAATAAATATATGAATATAAGAATAAAAAATAATATAATAATTAAGTATGTTATTTAATTTATTTAGTATAAAAAAACTAAAAGAAGAGTTGCAAAATATATTACTAATTTAGATTTCGATAATTCATTATAAATAAAT
This sequence comes from Cryptomeria japonica, assembly GCF_030272615.1. NCBI lineage: Eukaryota > Viridiplantae > Streptophyta > Pinopsida > Cupressales > Cupressaceae > Cryptomeria > Cryptomeria japonica. The sequence continues at coordinate 251,153,605 of NC_081408.1, forward strand.
TACTTAATTCATATATAGATATTCAAAACCATAAAAAAATACAATAATTAATTTTAAAAAACTACAATATTTAAAAAAATACAAATCTAAACCTGTGTATGATAAATTTTGAACCTATTCTAAATCATTAATTAGCCCAGCCACAAGCCTAGAATCTACAAATTCATTCAACAAAACCAATGGATCTCTCTAAAATGCATGAAAATAGACAATATCGTGCATCATTCAATTGACAAGCTTGAGTCCATTTTTCTCCTATCCTTCATAATCTTGTGAATTTGATTCATATGCCCTCAATAGTAAGCACTAGCACAAGATGACATAAAGAAATGGAGATTGGTTGATTGATAATACAAGTGAGATGATGAAATGACGACAAAAGCTTCTAAGCAGAATTTAGCATAATGGATATAGGCTCAAATTATGGATGTTGAAATGAGAGAAGAAGACCACTTTTTAGAAGTCTCAGATAGAATCAATGGCTGAGATTAATAGGTGAGAAAATGAAGGAAGGGTTGAGACTAAGAGGTGATAGGAGTTTTCGATGCGAAGAAGAGTAAAAGTGAGACACTTGGCACATGACTTTGAGTTTAGATTTTGGAAGAAGAGGATAGTGAATTAACAAAATAAATAAAAATATTTATTTAATCAATGGAGGGAGAATATAGAGTTATAAGTATTTAATATTATAGAAAAAAATGATGATGAATTATTAAATAAAAAAAATATTTATTAAATTAATAGTGGAAGTTAATGAATTAATTAAATAAATACAAATATTTATTTCATTAATAGTCGAATAATGGTATAATAATTAAAAAAATAATAAATATTTATTTAATTAGGTTAGGACATTTTTAGGTGTCTACATTTTGCCACTCTTTGAAACAATGCAATTTATCATATTATTTTAAAGAAGATTAAAACATAGTGGCTAGGAAAGGGATACAGATTAAAAGCACAATGCCCTCATCATGGGAAGGATGGGGAAAGATGATGAATTAATAGGATGATGCCCCCTCGAGAGGACATTATGTTCTCACATACCATTTGCAAAGATAGAAGACACTTTAAAACAAGTTAGAATGTTCTCATTCACACTAGACTCATAGGTCCTCAATGACCATAGATAATCATGTCTTTGGACAGGTCATAACATTATTAAAGAAACATTCCACAAACATAGCAAACAAATGATCATGCTCCACCATAGCTCCTCCATTCTAGGACATCCTTGAGTAGCATATGAAACATGCCATTAAGATCAAATCAAGTAAAAGATAAGACTCACTAGACCTAACAAACCATTTAGATCTTGCTAAAGTTAAGTATTTTTTGGTAGTATAATAATGATGGTGTCTAGCTTTAGGAATGAAGCATCTCATATAAAACAAGTGTTTGGTTTTGAGTATGCAACAACTTATATAAGACAAATGATAGATCAAGAGGATAATGTCTAGTTTCAGGAATGAAACATCTTGTATAAGACGAAAGGTTTGGTTTTGAGGATGTAACAAACTATATAAGACAAACGATAGTTGATAAATATTGCTAATATTCATTAAACAATTTATCAGTTACGTTGTAGGCTATTGATATGTAGGGAATGAGTTAGATATATTCATTTGTCCACACTTTGAAAATCTATTTTTTTTTGTCAAACAACTACTTTAACACTACAAATTTACATATTGTCCACAAATTTACCCTACAAATTATCTTATTATTGTATATGTTGACCATGCTATAAAACATTTTCATGAGTGATTTGATGCATCATATTACTAAGTTATATTTGACACTTTATGAGTTGAGCCTTATATTTTGGTCAATTTTTTGTTCAAAGAAAATTTTCAAAGGTTTGGTTATCTAATGTGGGATTTTCACAATGTAAATGATGAAATGTGTACTATGTAATGTTTTGGCTTATTAAATGTTCATTAGAGGTTATTTCTTTCAAGTGCAAATGTACCCAATACCATAAAAATGAGTCTAGATGTTAACTTTCAATTAGTTTAAAAAAATAGATAACACTCAATCCTCAACTCTGAATTGAAGGAGGCCGATAATTCATTTAAATAACATTTATTCTCTTGATCAAAAATTCACATTCTCTATGTATTACTCTTATATAATCCATAAATTGTTTATTATTAAGACTTATATTTCCTAAATTATCTAATGTTAACCAAGAAGAGGTCAAATCCTAATGTATTGCAACTGGTTCTCCCGAATGGAACATGGGTGTTAGGGATGTATGTCGATTCAATCATTGGATTGTAAGAAAGGGTTTGTGCAGCGGTCATTCTTTTAAAACATAAAGAGTAGTGGTATTTATAGAGGAAACTGTGCAGAGTGATGCGCATTGATGTCAGGCAAACGCATTTTCTGTCGCAAAGATAATGCAAGACAATGTCAAACCTTAACCGTTTGTAAGAGTATACTTTGGCAGCATGAATGGAGTTATATTCTTTGCCTTCTTATTTCCCTTTTTCTTTTCAACTAAATAGTTGTTTATTCAACAGTGCTTTCGACGTGTTAGAGTGGTGATCGTCGAATGTCAAATGTGATTGTCTGTGTTTTGATTCTCTTGGGGTTTATAGTGAACCTCATGCCGGCAGTAGGGAAAGGTTTATAGCTTTCTAAGAATTCTATTTTTATATTCAATAAATATGCAATAGGCTTTCTAACAATTCTATTTTTATATTCAATAAATATGCAATTGTATTTATAAGAAGTTTAAATATTTGATGTTTAGAAAAGGAATTAATTTCAACTTCCACAACATTCAGTAATTTTTAAAAGATTCATAGTCATTTGACCATGGATTTTTAAAATTTTTAAGAGACTCCATTCCATACTTCACAATGAACCTCTATTATGCCAAAAATATGGTGTAAAATTAGTGTTTCATTTTCTAATTTAATTTTTCTATGTCAATAGATGGTTTACTAGTATTAATACAAGAAGAAAAACTAATTGATTCCTTCAATTCGATTGCATAATATATATAAAGAACTTTTGTAGTAAAATAATTAAGATATAATATACAATTCAACTACTTGTGTGTATGCATCCAAGACATTTGGTTGGAGGGTATGTGGAGACAACAAGAGAGACCTTAGAATCCATTAGCCATATTCTCTTGCAAGTTTCATTCAATACGATTTCACCTTGAAAAGAAGCATTTATGTGTTAAACTTTGCAAAAAAAATACCATTAAATGTAGCTATCTTGCAATACATGTTGATCTACTTTTAGTATAATAAGATTTTTAATACCTATCCTTGCCTACACATTTTTCATAGATTTATTTTTAAACTTGTTCCAAATGTCTAATTAAAACACTTTGCTTCCTACAAAGCACCTATGTAGTCCTAGTTAGGGACAAAATCTCTATTCTTCTTTTATTTTTTCCTACTATATAGCTTAAATGAGATGCTTAACAAATATTTTATTATTATTTCAATATTTATTTGAAAATTTATGAATAGATTTAAATAATTTAGTACATTAAAATAATTTAGGAATAGGATCATATCATATACCAACCAACTATTGATTAGAGGGACTTGAAAGTGATATTAAAATAATATGTAAGAATGTTCACTATATGGAAGATCATTTTACAAAATGGTAGGATTAGAATGGAAGGTCATTGATATCACAATATTATTGGAATGGAATCTCACCATGTAGGGACTGAGCTAGAGATATCTATTGGTCCTTAGCTTTGGGATCTAAATTTTATCAAGTAATTATTCAACACTACAAATTTATACAATTTCCACAAAATTAACCCAACAAATTATCTTATTATTGTATATATTGCCCATTCTATAACACATTTCCAAGAGTGATTTGACATATCATAAATCTATGGTCTTACCAAGTTATATTTAGCACTCTATGAGGTGGGTCATATAGGTTGGTCAGAGTTTTCTTCCAAAAAAATATGGAAGTCTAGTTATCTAATGTAGGATTTTCATAATGTAAATTATAAATTGAGTGTAATGTTTAATATTTGACTCATAATTTTTTTAAAGGATTATATCTTTCAAGTGTAAAATCTTAATACCATAAAAAATGAGGTTAGATGTTAACTTTCAATAAATTTGACAAAATAGATGCATCTCGATATTCAACTCTGAATTGAAGGAGTTTGATATTTTATTTACATTATTATCCTCTCGACCAAAAATTTGCAATACATTGCTTTATATATTACCATTGTATAATCTTAAAGTTGTTGATTATGACATGCATTTCCTAAATCATCCAATTGTAGTGAAGAAGAGCTGAAATCTTAATGTTTGGTCCTATTGTGAGACATTAATTAAAACAATAATGATGGAAATAACATCACATGCTATAATCAACTTTAAAATTACATTTATACTAAAACTCAATTTGAGAGATTAAAAAGTAAGATCAAAGCGATTTTATTATGTTCAAATTTTGTATAATAATTAAACAAGTGTTAGGATCATATTATGTATAAGCTACCAATAATTTTGAGGGATTAAAAAGTAAGATCAAAGTAATATGTAAAGGGATTTACTATTTGGAAAAATATTTTTCAAAATGATAAGATTAACAATTAGTTTTTTCCAAGAGGGAGGAGCACAACTAATATAATGAGATTATAAGACTATTAGAGTGAAAGTTCTTCATGTAATGAAGAATCAAAGATAGTTATAGATCCTTACTTGATGGACGTTAAATTTTGAAATAATTTTTTTTTTTTGGATTAAACAGTGTGCATTTTTAGATAGACATTTTAGATCATTCTAAGCGATCTATCATTAGGAAGAGGAAAAAAGAATGTTAAGTTTGTCGAACAAAGATTATACTATGAATTTATAATATGCATTGTCCATACAATTATCATCACAAATAATATCGTTATCAACCATGCCAATCAAACATGTTAGATAATGCAATTTCACAATTGAATTAATGAGTTGAATTTCAAGATTTTTATTAAATCTATCACATGAATCATCTTACTTAATATCTAACATTCAACTAGGTATCTTATACTTTGATCAATTTTTTTCATTTAAAAATAACTTATAAGAATATAAATTTTAAAATACATTGAACAAATTAAATGTTTGAATTACAAATAATTTATTAAAAAAATGAATTTTCTAAAATCAATTATACGAAAAAATAGATGAATATTATTTTGAGAAATAAATACCTTCGTTGCATAATAATAAATCTAAAAAATCAACCACCAATAATTATCCTTCCCCCAAAAAATCTGAACAATAAAATTGATATTAATTGTGTGTAAGCAATTGGGCCCTTATGACCCAAAATCAGCTTGAGAAGCTGCCTAGGCCATGTGGAGAGGGCACGTCATCAGCATCTCTTTCAGGCTGTACCCATCTTCCATAGCAATTACGCACCAGCCCTTTGTTATCCAATTGATGCCAATTAGTAGGCACCATCAAATCCTTCCGCAACATATCAGAGGCCTTATTAATCAAAGCCACATCACGTCGAGCCTCGACTCGAAATGGAGCACTCGAGCTTTCAAACCCATCCAACAAGTGCAAATACACCTCCAAATTATGACACCCGGCCAGATCAGGGTTACTCCTCAAGAACGGAGATTTCTTGATCTCCAACCCTAATTCAACCCCAACATGTTTATATGACCAAGGGAGAGACTCCAACACATGCCCAATTACTTTCTCATATTTCTCCATTCCTTCATTAAACAAAATGCCAGGCATTTTGGGTACCACGTCTTGCTTACCCACAACACGTAAGACCTTTACGCCGTGCTCCTCCACTGCGTCCTTGAAAGCTCCGTTGCCCACCCGTGGAGCCCCAAATGAGAAGACAGTAACGGGAACTTTCCGAGTCGGATCATTTGCATGCACATTCACTCCCTTAGCAGCTATTTCAAAGGCATTAAGAAGAGCTAGGGCGCCACCGAGGCTGTGCCCACAGATGCTAATGCTCACCTCCTCACCACGCCCCGTGTACAGCGCCACCAAGCGGCGTATCTCCTCCATCACTTGCTCTGAGGCGCTGTGCTTGTTATAACGGGTGGCGTCATTTTTAGAAGTATAAATACTCAGAAACCCACGCTCCACCTTAATAGCGGTGCACTCGGAGCAGCCGAGGTCACCAACTGGGTGAAGAATATCACGCAGATTCTCCATCCATTCCAGCTGCGTGACAGTGCCACGCCACGCCACCGTGATGTCACGCCTCCCAAGGCGCTTCGTCTCCTCATCGGTGCTCACTGCCACGTAGCCCATCCAGTTGGAGTCTTTGCTCCATGGGTCCATTGAATTCGACCGCCCGAAGAACTTGGGCATATGGACGTCAGACATGGCGTAAAGATACTTGCTGACCCGGTAACCCGTGTTTTGCAGGTGCAGTTTCTCCAGCAGCCTTTGCCGGTTGTACCTGCAACAGCCGCAGTATTTGGAGTGCGCGTCGAAATCGAAGGCGTCGTAGGTCGCTTGTGCGAATTCCCCGTATTTTACAATCTCTCGCCTGAGTTTTGGACTCAAAGGATCCAGAAGCCCTTCCCAGTTATTGGAACCCTGGTATTTTCTCCAGTCTTGACCTAGATCCTCTTTTGGCGACACCGTAGGGCTGTTTCTGGAAACCTCTTCGAGTCGTCTTGCAAATTTTTGTAATTCGACAGGACTGAATCTGTCCGTCTGCGTTGCTTCTGGCGGCGGCGGATTCACACGCAGGTCAGCTCTCTTCCGGATCGTGTGCTGCTGCCTCTCCTTCGTCTCCAACAAATCTGCCGCTAGTTCAACAACAGCGGACACTTTACCGCCATTTAACAGAGATTTCGATGATCTGTTCCGGGCCGCTAAAATGCGAAGATTTGTGGAAGAAGACGAGGAAACCCTAGAGCTTTTAACCTTGGCGCTCCCGGCAGTAGTGCAGCTGGTCCTCACAAACGGAGTGTGGGAGTTAGAGATGTATGCCGATTGAATCATCGTTCTGGTAACCTATCTCCAGAAAATTTTATCGTATAATCGGATATATGAAAGGATTTGTACCTATAATCGGATTATAAGAAAGGATTCGTACAGCGGCAATTGTCTTGAACGTAAAGAGCAGTGGTGATTATATAGTAAATGGTCCGGGGCACACCGCGTTGATGTCAAGCAAACGCATTTTCTGTTAGAAAATTATTGCAAGACAATGTCAAACCTCAAACCGTTTGTAGGATATCATTCTTTGTCGGTGTGAATGGAGTTCTTATAAGAAATATCAAAGTCAGGAATTATGAGCTCTTAATTCCAACTTCTTTGTGAACTAAATAGTTAATTATTCAATTTACGTGTTGGAATGACGAATGATTCGTGTGACTGCCTTTGGGTTCACAGCTATGAAATTTGATTTCTGGTTATTGTAGAAGTTGAATAGTTCTGAGTAAGTGTATGGAGAATAAAATTTTGTTGATTATAGAGAAGGAATACACAAAGGATGAGGTTGAGGTCAAGCTCTATTAAATATTAATAAAATTAGATTAAATTTAAAATAACAAAGATGGATTTCAATTTTTTTCTATTGTAATAGGTTAAGATGAATGTGGGGCATATAAAATGAGTGATATGGCACTAAGATTTGTTCTCGTTCAATTGGATCTCAATCGTATGTGTACAAAGTAGTTGGAGTCTTAGCTTTATTTTCTCGAACACTATGTTGGCTTTGTGTTAACTTACCTTTGATAACCGTTCTAAGAAAATGCTAGTTTTCCCCTTGGCCAAATTTTTTCTCAAGTCACTCTTATGATATACCATGTATTCTCTTCATGCTTTAGTGTCTCTAAAATATCCAAAATCTTCTATGTGTTATAAAGGTTATTTTACTTAGGTTCTATGAGTTGTTGGAGATATAGACCTTAAAAGATTCCCTTATCAACATGGCATCATTGCTATCTCCATTTTCCCTCATCTATTGAGCTATTAATCTTCATCCCTATATCATATGCATCCACCAAATCCCAACAATCTAATCCAAACCCTTGAAAAAATTTGTATAAAGATTTGGTTGGTTTGTAACACTTGTCATGGTTTTCATGCTAGTTGTCCAAGTTCTAAAACCTTTTGATGTCTTATACTTTTTCCTAACATTAAAATATCGAACCTCCATTTGTAATTTTCATATCCCATCCTCAAGCTCTAATCCTTAATAGTTTTTTGAAGTCAAATCTCTTTCAATATTTTTAGAATTGAACATCCTATTGTCTAACTCCTCTTCTAACTCATAAAACTCAATCCTTTGTATTCAAAATGCTCCTATATTTTGGCCCTAGGGTATTGAGCATCCTTTGATCACCATGAAATCTCCATTATTTCCATGGATAACTTTGAGATCTACCTATTTATCTTAAATCCTTTTGGTATTAGGCTTGGATTTGAACTATCTCATCCTTGATTACCACCTATTGTCATGCTCTACTTTCTCAATCATTTGTTGGTATGAAAGAATTGAATAAGTAATTCATAATTTTGGATTATGTTCTACACAAATATCCTTCTATTGAATCTAGCTCTTTGATGTTGATGTCATCATGACATGTTGTCAATGCCACTCTTCTATTGAAGTTGTGTGGTAATCTATCCTTATACATCATCTGTGTATAATGTCGATGCATCCATTCTACAAAGTTCCTTATTAAGCCATATCTACTAGTTTCATCGTGCAACCATGTTGACATCACCTTGGGTTCACACTTCTTCACATTAGTCTATGTTAGTTTGTATTTGAAATAAATATTATATATACATCTAATTTATTTTCGTGCAATCATTTTGCAAGGTAAAAACCTTTCAAGCAAACATGTGAAGCTCTCAAACTAGCTTTGAATTATTAGGTAGAGGTATATTATTTAGAAAGTAGGGCATTTGAGAGTTTAATCTTTATAGAAAAAACCTAAGAAAATTAAACTAATATGATAGTAAGGGCTTACTTGGATATTATGCTTTTATTTGGATACAACTCTATTGTAGGATTGAGCATTGGTCAGCCTTGAAATTTGACCATTTTCAGTCAATAAAATCAAGAAATCCAAGAGTAGGCTTCATTTGGTCATCGGGGATCAGGTTTGTTTGCCTAGAAATAGGGGAGGCTTGGATATTAGACATCTAAGAGACTTTAATAGAGCTTTAATGGCTAAGTAGCTAGGGAGATGTTTAAAGGAGAACAATGAATGAATTGATATTTTCAAGGACAAATACCAAATTCGTGGTTTCCAAAGAATGCTAGAAAATTATTCCCTCTCGACTTCTGTCTCTAATCTTTGGAATAACTTCTTCAGATCCTCTTGCATTATTTCTCAAGGAAGCTGATGGGTTCTGGAAAATGGTAGAAATATAAGGTTTTGGGATGATTGGTGGACAGGAGAGGGACCTTTGTCTAATTTGGTGTGGGCTTCACAATTCAAAGAGAAATGCATTAATCTAATTGGAACTTGGGTTGCAGATTATATTAGTAATAGAGTTTGGGTGGACCTTAGAACCTTGGATGCTTCTTTGTCTCCTTTGTATTCTTGGTTGAACCTGATCACCATTCCACCCTCTTTGGTGGAAGATGTGGTTATATGGAATGGTTCTACCTCGGGGCATTTTTTGGTGGTAGATGCTTTCAGAATCATCATCAGGTCTTTTTGTCCTCCCCCCTTTTGGGTTGGAGTTTGGAATAAACTCTTAATTCCTAAAATTAATATCTTCTTGTGGTTATTCATGCAAAACAAGATCTCTACCATTGATAATCTATGTAAATGTGGGATCCCCATCACTAATAGATGTTTTTTATGTAAAAAAGAAGCCGAAAATGTTGATCATCTGCTCTTACATTTCTCCTATGCTAGGGACATTTGAGCCTTCTTTTTCAACCTATGAAATATTATTTGGGTCCCCCCTGATTCTATTAAGAACTTTTGGTTCCAATGGAAGTGCCCTTATGACAACCATGTGATTGGTATTCTATGGAACTTATCCCTAACTCATATTGCTTGGGATTTGTGGAAGGAAATAAATAATAGGGTTTTAAGAGATATGGAGTCCATTTCTCTTGTGGTGGATATTAGAATAAGGAATGCTATTAAGGAAATTTTTCTTAATTACTGTCCTGGTTGGAAAAATGATCCTCCTCTTGAGTCTAGCCAGAAGGAATGGGATACTATCGAGCAGTGGAAGATATGCTAGAATATATATCCCTATTTATAAAATTAAACATACTAGAGAGAATGTTTCTTGGAATCCACCCCTTTCGGGGTGGATCAAAATTAATATCGACAGAGCAGCCAAAGGAAATCCTGGGTCGGCTGGTTGTGGGGGACTGGTGAGGAAGCATTTGGGTTTGCTAGTCTCTATGGCGGTGCTCCCTTTGCGCACCCAGACTAACCATTTTGTGGAGGCCAGTGCTGCCTACATACGACTACACATGGTGAGCAAGGAGGGGTTCAAACGGGTCTAGCTGGAAAGTGACTCGCTTAACATTGTAAAATGCATTAAGGGATGTACGGTGCCTAGCTAGACTATTTCAAACTTAATCAAGGACTGCCTTGAAATGATAGTCGGCCTGGAGGATTTCAAGATCTCGCACATTTTCTAGGAAGGAAACAAACTGAGGGATCATTTGGCCAACTTGGCAGTGGGTAATGTGGCAGTTAAATGGTGAAGAGGAGAGGAAAATTTCTCGAAAACTCTGTGTGACCTGGAAAGAAATGATGTCATGATCTTCAGCCTTTCTAATGAAATTTATGATGAAAAATTATGATGGGATGGGAGCCATTGGGGTGGTATTTCAAATTATTATCACTTTGAGAAGTTTTAGAACTTTCAGTTTGCCTAGTTTTTCATTTGTTTTCCTCCTGGTTTTTCTTGAGTCTTGTTGTCTAATTTGCTCGAGCTACAGAATGGGAGGTGAAAAGAATAGGTTTGAACCCACAACCTATGATAAGTGGCAGAACAATAAGGAAATTTCTTATGATGGGATAATGCCCTTTTTGGAGAGACTGCATGGTCATTCTGTCATTGTTATAGAAATCTTTGTTAAAGGTTGGAATAAGGGTGTGCTGACTGCCTTTGGTGTAGAGTTTCAAGTCGATGAAACCTGGTTGCTACTATTATTGGTCTGGATATGAAAGGCAATTTTTTTTATAAAGATAGGAAGTCGGGTGAGGAGGCTATTGCTACCTTTTATGATAAAGAAAAGGAAAGACAGAGGGTTACGAAAATGGTAGACGATGGCTATAACATGAAAGAGCTAATTTCCCTCTGGGCTGATATGGCATAATTCATCATGAGGTACATCACCCTGGATGGTAAATATGCTAGCATTTTCTCACATCATTTACTATCTTAAATCATTTTAGGCATGGTAGATTTATTTCCATCCCCTTCTATTTGGTTTCATCCTTGGAGAATAGTTTAGTTAAACATTTTGAAAACCAGGATAACCCTATGATTCATGAAGGGATTATCTTGTTGATTATGGAATACGCCCAAACTCATGAAGTGAAACCCTCCCCCAAGGATAAAACCCACATTTACTCCTCTAATCCTGATGTGCATTTGGTTTCTGATACAGAGATGGATGAGGATGACAGTGGTACTATCATGGATTGGCGTGATATCAAGGATACAGAGGACCCTTAGTATAGACCAAAGAAAGAAGGGGAGCTTATGGTGACCCCGAGAAATAACAGTAGTAGAAAAATCAATCCTCCAAGGTGGGCGACAAGTAAGTTAAAATCTAGCAGCAGGAAAATGTAAGACCTGGAGCCCCCCACCAAAAATAAAATGAAATTAACCAAATCTAGTGGGTCCAAAGTTTTGGACCATGAGATTAGGTTGGACATCCCTATCAATGTGGATGATGAGAAACAGGGGTTTGTGAATAAGGAAAATAAAGGTGAGAAAAAGGAGGAGAAGGTGCTGGGAAATCTACTTTTGGAGGCTACTAGAAGTTAGGAGAACTGCTGAAAGTGGGTGGATAAGGAAATTGGATTCATGAAAGATGTGATTAAAGGAATTGTTATGACTTTTATGGAATCTCCTGGGCCCAGTAAAACTGAGAAGATCATGAGTATGATCCAAAAAATTTCTCAGGATGTGGAAACTATGAAGGTTGACCATGAGCGCATAATTGAGAAGCTGAAAGAGGATGTGAGTGAGATCAAGGAAAACCTGAACAATCTAGTGGAAATCAGTAGGCAGGCGATGAACAATAGTGATGATGATTTGGAAAAAATTAATTCCATGATGACTGAATATAGAAACAGGACCATCGCTAGTGACCCTCCCTTGGGAGAAATGTAGAAAAAGAATGCCTTGGAGGGTGGATAGAGTGTTGCTGGTGGGAAGACTAGCTTGGGTCCTTGCACTAGAACCAGAAGCCGGAGCTAGGACCATGGAACCTTCAGATCCATCATGGAGGATTTGGAGAAAATTAATAAGAGGATTATTCAGAAAAATATTGAATTTATCCACTCTCTTAGTTGAGTGCTTTGCCCTATTTTTTTGGTTTAGTTGTTTTTGTTTTTTGGGCTTTCAGTCTGTGTGGGGTTTGTCTCCTATTTTGCTTAGTTTTACCATCTGGTTGGCTACTGGCCTTGGCCTATAATACTCTGGGTTTCAGGTCCATGTAAAACCTGTTTATCTTTATCAAAAACCCTACTATTTTTAGTTTGATTTTTCCAACCATTATGTAAAGTCCATTATTATGAACTTATATTGAATCTATTATAATCCCTTGACTATTGAAACCTTAGAGGACTATACACATTGTGCCTTGCTAAGGTAATGTTATATGTTATATTCTTTGAATTTATCTCAATGGTTTTTTCAACCAAAGACTTATCCCTAATTGTATTTTTTGACCTAGTTGCCTAAAGAAGAGATTTATAAATTAAATCTAGTCTTCCACAAAAAATAGCAACCATAGCTAAATCACAAATTCACACTATGGGGATTCACTTCAAACCTTGATTTTTTTAGCCTTTAAAAGATCTGTAGGATTACCATCCTAAGTTTGTGATGCAAGAGCATCCCTGGTCTTTGAGAAATCTTGAATCAACCAAAAATATTTCCTTTCAGTTTAGTTCTTGTTCAATTCTATGTGCAGTTTTCTGTTTTCTTACCGGTATGTCCTAGTGGTGGCATGATTTTCATTGCAGATCGTATTTTTTGGTTTCCAGGCTGGTTCATGTGCTTAATTCCTGATTTTTAGTCCATTTGGATTCTTTTCCGGCTAGTTATCCCTTCCGGTTTGACTGTTTCTAGGTTCCGAGACAGTTCTTGAGCTTACTGATTGGTTTTCCTTCATTTCCAGAGCGGTTTCTTGGTGTGTGGATATATTTGGGGTCTTGTCCAATGTTCTTTGGCATGTGGCTGACCTTCCTATTCATCCGCACTTCTTGGTTGTTATTTTTTGGAGGAATTTCTTTCATTGTTAGGGCCGACCTAATTACACGTTTCATTTTTCCTGCATTGGTAAATGTAATATTTTGTGGCCGATCTGGATATGTTCCGAAGGGTATATATATGGTATTATGTAATCATTTATGGGACAATAGAGATCAAAATAAGGATTTAGGTTCGTTATTAGAGATTCGGTTGACTCTGAGAGTTTTAGATGTATTGTATCTGGCGTGTAGCCTGCATGTAACCGGTTGACTACCGGATGTTCTATGATGATTGTATGATGATAACCGGTTCATTATCGGAGGTTCTAAGACAATAATATGATCTATTTCTGGAATCTTTCTATGTTTTATTTTTTCTTTCGTTATGTTACTATTGTTGCATAAGCTGGTCAGTTCTCTTTTGAGGATTCATCGGTTATGGCTGCATTAATTGGTATTAGAGCAGGTTAAGAACCGGTTGGTGAAAGAGTTGGTTGTGAATGTTGAGGCATTCCTTGGGGTGGATAGATCGCCAATTGGAGGCAAGTTGCGCATGTGTACAATAGATCGCCGAGTGAGCGGTAATTAAAATCGGTAATCACATTGCCGAATTGAGGTTGTTCACCAGAGCGGAGGAGGAGATGCCGCCTAGAAGGATGAATCCCCGGAGGGTAGACTAGATGATGGAGGATTTCAGGAATGATATGAGGAACAAGATCTGAAATGCATTGGCTAGTGTAGACACCTAAAATTGTCTTGTCTAAATAAATAAATATCTTTATTTATTTAATTATCTTAGCCTAATTCTTATATTAATTTAATAAATCTTTAATTAATTAATTCATTCATTTTCCCTCTTCTAGCCTTATTTCTCATTTAAATAAATACATTTATTTATTTAAATTCCCCTTTTCCTAAATTAAATAAATACTTTTATTTATTTAATTGATCCCCACTTCCTCTATTAATTAAATGAATATTTATTTATTTAATTAATTCATTAACCTTTTCTACCCATGAAACATGTCATTCATCTCTTAATTCATACATTACCTACCCTTTCATTATTTTCTTATTTTCTATACCTACCCTCTAATCATAGCTGACCATTTATCTCTTACACCTCTTAATCTTATCCCTCCATTTCTTATGCGATCAAGCTTACTTGCAACCACATTTCCATTCTTTGTTGAGCTCTTGTGCACATATAAAATCTGAGAGAAACTGTATCAAGCAAGATCAATGGAGATAGGAAGAATAGAAATCCAAACCCTATGGACATGTGATGGTATAATCTTTGTGATTTCATTTGATTTGCATTGTCTTAGGTAATCTTCATATGTTATGCTAGATCTTTATTGATTGTTAGGCTAGGGTTTTTGTGGTTGAATTCATTTAGTCTTTCAATATTGTTGTTATCCATTTTCACCATATACATTTTGGCACGCCTAGTGGGACTCTTGTCCCTTTTGCATTTAAAATCTTTTGTTGTAGATTTTGTGTTTTTGAAGTTGCAGATCTGACATTTCCGACAACATTTCGACAATTTTTGCGCCTGTGCATTTTGAGATCACATTTTTGATTTTCTGCCATGTCTGTGAACCTCTTAATCATGTTTGTGTTTCTGACTGTATTTTTCATTTTCTAGATTGCAGGTTTTCATTATAGGCATGTCTGTGGGCAATTTAATCGCGTCTGCGAGATTTAGCCGCATCTGTGATCATTTTAATCGCGTTTGTGTTTTGCAGATTTTACTTTTTTACATTTTTTTGTAGAAACGCGTCTGTGGGGTGTTGAAACGTGTTTGTGTTCTAGAACCACGTCTGTGTTCCAGAATCATGTCTATGTTTCATCTTTTGCATTTCGATCTTTTATCTAGTTTTAGGGTTTTACTTCGTTATTCGGATTTCAGATCTGGTTTATATTAAGCTAACATCTTCTGATCTAGCTAACGAAATCGGTGCAGCTTGTCTTGAAAGCCAAATCATTTTGTTAAAGGCCCCTATTTCACAAAGTCTTTTGGATCTAAAATTTACCTAACTTGTGTGCTTGCATGAAGAGGTGATCATTTGAGACAACTCAAACTACTAACAGATCTTTGTTGCAGGACCTTGGCAAGGGTTTTTGATCTTTATTATGTACCTTGTTTTCATAGACTAGCAAACACTTCAATTGGTGCACTAAAATTGAACCAGTGTCTTTTGTGTCTTGAGCAATAGGCTCTTTTTGTTTAATCTCTAGAGGGCTTGTCTCCCCGTGTGGTCATTAGGACTACTTGTGAGGAGAGGATGACCCAAGTGGTAGCGAGGAAAACCCACCTCTTCCGAACCACTATAAACAACTGTATTCATGGTGAAAACTATGGATAACATGTGTGGATTAGTTCATACTGACACTATGTCTCCCCATAAACCCGTTTGATCAAATTTATTTGATCATTTGTAGGGCATAACCCCTACCGGTTGGGAGACTTCTGTATTTATAGAGCTGAAAGTGTCACATGTATGGCCACACGAGTGGATACCCTTACTAGCACCTTTTTGTTTTAGAAGCCAAAATCCTTCTAGTTGTTGGGTCAGGAGGTCAGACCTCTGGAGCGACCCACACACATACGCTTGTAGAGATACAAAGTTCACCACGAGGAGTTTTTCATGGGGACTGATGCTTAGCTGCCCCGAGAAGTGAGTGCCAAGGGTGGAGCCAGTGGGGTCAAGCATCTAAGTATCCGCTCTGAATAGCATAGCCTCGAGAGAAACCCCATGTGGGATCAACAACTATTGTCCTGGCTAGCCATAAGAATTGTGCTTGTCTTATTTTGAACATTCAAAAATTTAAGACCAAACATCAAAATATTGTGTCTTTTGTGTCTTCAAGTGTATTGAAATCAATTTTACATCAAACAACACACTTTTCTTTGAGTCATTTTTGAGTCTAAATTCTTACAAACATTGAGTCCTCACCAATATTGTGTCCTCTTGTCATGAAAAGCAATCAAAATTTCAGATTGGATCACAACAAACAACTTCACAAATTGGAAAAATTGCACCCAGTTTTTAGAAATGCATCTGTGTCTGACAGAGTCACGTCTGTGTCATATAAATGTGTCTGTGAAGGGCAGAAACACGTCTATGTTCTCTTGAGCAACATTCATTTACAAAATCCCAAAAATGCGTCTGTGTCTTATAGAACCACGTCCGTGTCATTAAATCATGTCTGTGAAGTATACAGGCACGTCTGTGTTCAGAATTGAAAAACTCACAGTCCAGCAAACAAGAACAATCAGTTTTAGAATTCTTGAGCTTCCTAGGTTATTTCTCCAGGTTTTCATCTAGCATTCAACCTATCTTTGGGTCTCACAAAGTCCATCATTTCTTTACACCTTACATTACATTCACATTTGTCTAAACTTGAGTCAAAAGGTCACTTGCTTGTCCTCATCTTACTTTGTCAACACACTACATACAACAATATTTTGCTAAGTGGTCCCTCATTAAGGTCTATCACCTTTGGGTCTCATTTGGTCTTACTTAGAGTCAAGGTTAACTTACCTCATCAAGAGAAACTATCATCTCTTTGGAAGCCACACCTACTCTACTACATACATACTTGGTCTTACACTTTGGACATTGCAAGTACACCTTAGATTCATTTACATTCCATCCAACTCATGGTCTTCCATATTCTTTCTATTTTCATCTAGTCTCACACATCTTGGTCAATACCTAGTTCATGGTTGAAACTCGTTCCCAAAAATCTAGGAGAGAAGCTAAAGAGGCTCAAGAGTCTACAAACATGAGTGCCTATGAGTATGATAATGATGTCTTTTTCAATTCTGATCATACCACATTACCTGACATGGACATCTATAGAAACATTCCAAATATTGAGAACATGGACACTACAAACAACAATGATACACACAATGACAATATGGACAACATTTCAATACATTCAGCAGAAGTGGAAGACTCCATTATGGATCCCCATTTCAATCGATTGGTTGAGGAAATAATGAGGAGAGATAGACAATACTTCTTACAAGTGATGGCACAAAGTGGATCCAAGATCCCTCATGATTTTGACATGTCTCAAATAATGGAAAATTGACCTTTGCAACAACCTCACCTCAACATGGATCAAAGGAGGCCTAATAGTGGAGGCAATAGAGGACCACATATGGTGCCTGAATCACCATCATCTTTGTTTCAAAAACCAGAGGTCCCATACACACATGGTCAAGCATATGATACTCACCTTCGCAGACCATTATGGAAGTCTTATGCAAAAAGATATACTCAATCACATTCCAATGGTAAGGATCAACCACCAAAGCAATTGGATATCTAGAGGCATGTTCAAAATTTGGACACAAGGAAACCCCGCGTCAAATTTGGGGGCAACACATTAGAAAAAACTCATGACATTCCTGTAGAGTATGGTATACATGGACAAAACAGATATTCCATTCCTCACCATGACTCTATACCAAGTGGTCCATATACACATCATCATTATAGACCTCCTCCATATGAACATGTATATGATCAATATCATCCATATATGCAACATGCTCCTCCTCCACCCGGTGCTTTAGGCATGGGATATGGTCCAAGAAATCGATCTCCACCTAAGAACAATTTGGAACAACAAATTAAGGACTTACAAAAGAAAATGGAGGACATAAATTCAATGAATCCAACATACACAATGAGAGACATATGTCCCTATCCATTTGACAAAAGCATTCCAATGCCTCCTTTTCCTACACATTTCGTGACACCTAAGTTTGATAAGTACAGAGGAAAAGGGGATCCTAAGGCACATATAAGACAATTTGTCATAGCTGGCATTGAGGTAGCAACAAAAGAAACATATGTGATGAGATTATTCCCATAGAGCTTAGGTGATCAAGCTATGGAATGGTTCTCCCAATTCCCACCTGGAATTAAGTCATGGGGTGACTTAGCAGGGGCATTTATCCAACATTTCTCATACAACATAGAGACAGACATATCAGTCACTACTTTATGCAACACCAAGCAAAAGGATGGAGAATCTTTTTCATCATTTTTACAAAGATGGAGAAATCTAGCCAGAAGATGCTCTTGTGAAATTCCACAAAAACAAATGGTAGAGATGTTCACCTAGAGTGTTAACAAAGACATTGGTTATGATCTGAGAAAAGCTTGTTTGTCCACCTTCAAGGACATTATTGAAAAAGGCTTAGCAATAGAAAATGTCCTAATTGAACAAGGTGTCATCAAAATATTTAAAGAAAACAAAGAGGACTTTAAAGGAAAAGACAAGCCAAGATTTTGGAATAAAAACAAGAACACAATCAATGATGGTGTTGTTGATGCCAATCTAGTACGACCCAAAATTGTTTTTTTAGGATCAAGCTCTACAAACAATCAAGTGAATACTCAAACAACTTCCAAGTCACGAAGGAAGTACACTCCTTTGGGAGAACCACTAGAGTCAGTTTTCAAAAAGCTAGTGGCAAACAAGATAATAACAATTCCAGATTTGCCTCCATATGAGCCAAAGGTCAAACCAAATTGGTGGAATGATGATGAGTATTGTGAATTTCATAAGAGCAAGGGCCATAAAACAGGAAATTGCCATCGGATGAAGAACATCATACAAGATCTCATTGATAGAGGTGACATTGAGATTGAAGGACACTCATCCAATCAAGAACATGAAATTTTTAAAGAATCATTCCCAAAACATGACAAAGGAAAAGCTAAAGCCATAGATGACCGGACCAACTATACCAGAGCATCCTATAACTATGATTCAACTATCAATCACATTTAGATGGACAATTATGTCTCTACCATTATCATCAAGGACAAAAAGCCTGAGAATTCTACCCAAAGACCTAATATTGTCCTAAAAGGCATTGGATCTTCTTCTGAACCAACCTCTGAATGTAATGTCACAACTCGTCGAGGTAAATTCACCTTGCAAGGTGCTCCAGCTAAAAACACTGCTTCCTCATCAACCAAACCCAAGTATGACCTTGTAGAACAGTTAGGGAAGACACCCACGCTCATCTCCATCCTTGAGCTCTTACGCACATCCCCCGCACATAAAGCCATTCTTGACAAAATCTTGAGAGACACTTCTGTCCCTACTGATCTGAATGTGGACCAGTTTCAAGCCATGGTGGGATACCTTTCCATTCCACATTCTCTCACATTTATAGAAGCTGACGACACCTCCATGAGCAAACCACATAATGCACCTTTAAACATTGAAGCCCTCCTACACAAACATCGAATAAAAGGAGTCTTGATAGATGGAGGAGCAGGTCTAAACATTTGTACATTGAACACTATTAAACAATTGGGATATTTTGATAAAGCTGTGAATTCTACAAAAAAAATTACCATCAAAGCATATGATGATGAAGAACGTTCATCCAAACGCACAGTCACTTTACCTCTCAGAGTTGGGCTAGTTACAAAGGATGTGGTTTGTCAAGTCCTAGACATAGATCTCACATACAATATATTTCTAGGCATCCTTGGATTCATGAGATGAGGGCAGTCCCATCTACATACCCTCAATGCATTAAGTTTCCTCACAATGGAGTTGAAATAACGGTTAATGGTGATCCTAATCCATTCATATATTGCAATAACTTGAGACAAAAAACTGAGACGATCATTCCAAGAAATAGAGAAGTTGTCCCTTCTTCTACATACATTGATCCTGAATCATTAAAACCTTCGACATCAAAACAATGGGAGCTTAAAGGGAAATATCAGGACAAAGGCATGTGTGAATACACTTTGAATCAAACCATGTGCTTACAACAAGTTATGAGTTCACCAACAGAATATAGACGACCACATCCTTCTAAACGGGTATCCATCATTACACTCAAATGGGATCCTACTATCTTCCAAAAGTGGGGTGAAGTGGAGGAAAAAGATTTATACAAAATTCTTTACAAAGATCCTGAAAAGGATACACAAGATCACATCACCATACCATGTGAAAAATATGGCAAAGGATTCAAGATCTTACAAAAATTTGGGTATGATGGCAAAAGTCCTCTTGGCTTAAGAAAGGAAGGCATCATTGAACCTTTACAACTTGAATTGACATTCAAAAAGGAACGCTCGAAAGGAATTGGTTTCATGTCTTCTAAGGTCAATGCTCGAAAGACAGGAGAAGCATTACAAATCAAAGCTACCAAAAATCAACAAGAGAATCCCTATTCCACAGACTCCAATGAATGGGAATGGGGTTCGGACAAATCCTCCAACGGCTATGAACTCACCGAGACATTCAGAGAACTAGGGGAACCCACAAAAGAAGAGAAATTTTATAGAAAATTCAAAGTGGATCAAGAAACAACCCCTGAGGATACCACACAGTCCTTGCCTCTAGATGCTAGGGCGAAATCACAAAGAATGAAGACACCCATCCCGGAGTGCACTACTAGTGATGACAATTTGGATTCATTCACGATCGAGATAGATGAGGAGAGTGCCAACGATGACCTCGATAACTATCTTGACATACCTGAATATAACTGCATTTTCACCCTTAGTCCGGCTAACTTTGAAAACATCAAAGGCCTTCCCCTTGTTCATCACCAACTTATTGATTGGGACCATGAAGGACCTTCATAGTTTGACACATTCCAAAATGATGAAGCCTTTATTGACTATCTAGGCATACGAGATGATCTTCTCCCTGGGGACCATAAGGCAGGATACACTATAGAACTCAACAACGTGGCATATTTAGGTGAGGGTGTTGGGCCTTCCAGTTGCAAATTCATAAAAATAAAAATAAATCAAGGGTCTTATAGTGAAAACCGTGTTGTGGCATTGTCTGACCCCAAAAATGTAAAAAGAAAGGACGTATCTGAAGGTGAAAACCTCTCTGAGGTACCCAAAGATGGAAGGCTCGACATTCTCCCAACATCATATGAAGAAAAATTATCTATGTTAGTGGAGGAGACCATCAAAACAAACATTGGTACAGAAGAAACTCCACATAACATATTCATGGCACAATCTCTGACAGAGATAGAAAGACCAAAGTTCATAAGTTTCTTTATGGAGCGACAAATCAATTTTGCATGGTCATATGCTAATATTCCTGGATTAGATCTGGATTTAGTAATGCATCATTTGATAGTCAAACCGGGGGCAAAACCAGTCAAACATAAATTAAGAAAGATGCATCCACAAGTGGCATTATTAGTCAAAGCAGAGCTTGAAAAATTAGTGGATGTTGGATTCATACACCCAATTGACTATCCTAAATGGATTTCTGACTTAGTACCTATCAGCAAACCAGATCGAAGCATCAGAATATGCACAGATTTCAGAGACATCAACAAAGCTTATCCTAAGGATGATTTTCCATTACCAAATATTGATCTGATCGTAGACCTCATAGCAGGTCATGCGATGTTATCTTTAATGGATGGATTCTCTAGCTATAATCAAATAAAAATAACATCTAAGGATCAACACAAACCAACATTTACTTGTCCTTGGGGAATTTTCTGCTAGAATGTCATGCCCTTTGGGCTAAAGAATGCAGGCGCTACATATCAAAGAGCTATGACTACTATCTTTCATGATCTCATGCACATTACTATGGAAGATTATGTTGATGACCTTTTGGGAAAATCAATAGACAAAGATGCACATTTGGACATACTTTCAGTCATTTTTAATCGGTTGAAAAAATACAAAGTAAGATTAAACCCCAAGAAATGTGTCTTTGGAGTAACCCCCGGGAAGCTCCTGGGATTCATTGTTTCAAAAAGAGGAATTGAAGCCAATCCAAAAAAAGTCAAGGCCATCCTAGAGATGCAACCACCAAGAAATATCAGTCAACTTCTCTCTTTGCAAGGGAGACTCCAGTCCATACGAAGATTCATAGCACAAATTGCAGATAAATGTCATCCTTTTCAACATTTGCTACACAAAAACATCAAATTCAAATGGGATGATAACTGTCAACAGGCTTTCCAGATACTCAAAGATTATCTTCTGAATCCATGATTCTTGATGCCATCAGTTCCGGATCAACCCCTATTATTATACATATCTGCTACTTCAATAGCACTGGGGGCACTCTTAGCACAACAAGGTACTGAGGGCAAAGAAAAGAGAGTCTACTACCAGAGATTACTTTAGTGGCGAATATTCGCCAATGGCGAATTTTTCACGTCGGCCATGTTGGAAATGGCGAATATTTTGTATCAACTGGGGGTGGCCATGTCGCCGAAACATTATCAATTTCCGTCAAAGTCACGACCTGATCATCATATGTTTAATGCAATTAAATGTTTCTATGCGATATTGATTTCACCAATAAAATATATGGTGGACACACGGTACCTCAAAGACCCTATGGTATGGATGAAGTCGGAAGTTGGGTCAGATGACCGATTCGATATGTAGGCATACTCACGAGGTCGGAATTTGGGTCCGATGACCTGCCATGCGCAGGAAGGCGGAAGTTGGGTCAGATGACCAAGTTGATGCCCTACCATGCGTAGGAAGGCAGAAGTTGGGTCGGATGACCGAGTTGATGGCCTGCCATGCACAGGAAGGTGGAAGTTGGGTCGGATGACTTGACATACACATGGAGTCCAAATTGGGGGCTGATGTTCGATTTGATGACTTGCATTGTTGGCAAAGTCGGAAGTTGTGGTCTTTGACCCGATTCGATGACCAGACTTCGACTGTTTGACAATCAGACAAATAACTTATATATGGGAGGTATTGTTCTTGAGCATCCTCCCCCCATGCCCCTTTATGTCGATTGATGCTGGTGCTCCACTGGTTGGAGCACTCGGATGCAAAAATCTTGCACCAGGATTTATCGATTGTGATGGACACAGCAAGTCTCCTGATTGCTATGCAGGAGCTCATCGGGAATCTCTATGCGGCCTCGGTATGGACTCAACCTGCGGAATGGTTTTACAATGGTAGTCACTCCAACACATCCTTGAAGTGGCCATAGAGGTGATTCGACTAGAGCTCCAGTCTAGCTTTTGGGTTGCTTGGCGAACTGGTATAGCCACGATCGAGTTCCAGCCATCAATTGACATAAAGGGGCATGGAGGGAGGATGCTCGAGAACAATACCTCCCCTATATAAGTTGTCACGGGGCTAGACCAACCTGCTGCCCAAACAAGCTTTTTCCTTCCAAAGGAGGTCCAACCTCATGCGGCACTGGCAAACCTTACTCATGACTTCCATTGCGGACAAGTCCTTTCTTGCTCCCAGACTACGCCATCCCTTTTCAAGTGTCCACCACCTGACCACATTAACACACACCCATGCGGAATAGAAGTGCATGCCAACCCTCTGATGGGTTTCCTTCATCCTGATGCTCCTAGCACTCCCTTCAAGTCCCTGACTCTACTCTAGCACTGTCTTGTCGCACCATCCTTGCACCCCTGGTACAAGCTTACAGGTCTCCTCTATGCCTTCATCTTCTTGAGTCCCCCATAAGACCCTGACTACTAACATTGACCCTTTCGGAACTCCTTAAGTCCTCTGGCTCCAACTCTGCACACTCCCTGAGCATGCCCAGTACTCCCACAGCACTAGCATCCCATGTTGGCCTCCCTCAGCTCCTCTGAACCCTCAAGCACCAAACATATCTCATGGGACGACTAGAATCCCTCATGAGCCCACGATGGCTTATCCAGTACACAACCCAGACCCCCTTCCTAAATGGGGACTCCAAGTCACACTGCTTTGGGCCCCTGGCCTATGCCTACATGGCTTCACTGGTGAACCCGGTTCCCTGTACATCCTATGCACAATAACCAGCTCCATGCAAACACCCAGTCTAAGTCCCTTAGACTGACAAAACACCTTACACTCCTACTTGGGCATCAAGCTCTTCACTCCATGATCCAATCCAATATCCTTGGTTGCTGAACTCTCCTTCAACTCGGCTATGCTCCCCGAACAACTCACCTATGGATCATGTCCTCTTTTCGGTCATGCAACTCATCCATCTTTGTCACCCTCTTGGACTCGCCTCATGGCTCGGCCCAACATGAGCACACTTTCAGAACCTGGTCCCTACTGCCACACTCGACCCCCAGTCTAGGGCCTTGAGATCCCGGATCTTAATGCAAATCCCACTTCAGGTAACCTAGGTGCATGCCCAGCACATCACCCCACTTGTTCCACAAGACACATGGACTTCTGGCTCTGCAACTCAACCCACATAGCTTGCCCAACTCTCAAGCTCCAACATTCTGACATCGATAGCCCATTGCACGGCCATCCCCTTACAAGATCTTGGGTACTCCAATTCCCCAACTGGGACAATCCATTGCATGATCATCCTCCTCACAAGGGCCTAGGTACTTCACTTCCCTAGTGCTTGGGTCATAGACAACTCCCCGAGAGTCATCCCCAACATTAGCTCAGTTAATCCACTTCACTGAGATAGGGACCATGAGAATGCATCCACCAGTAAACCTCACCATCCAATGATAAGGCGGGGTTACTCTACTTCACCCCTAATATCCATGTAGGACCTCTATTTCCCTGAGACTAGAGGGCAGGGTTACTCTTCTTCACCCCTAGGAGAAGGTGTCTGCCATAGACCACCTGGGTACACTCCTGGCACTCGACTATTCTTTCAACCGACCCCCATATATAAGTTTTTCGTCCAATTCTCACACAACTGTAGCTTGGCATTAACCATTTGTCAATCACCACAACTTCCACCTGCTGAGAATAACAAGGGACTTACAACCCCAGAAGCCTACTGATCTCCTCGAGACTACAACCCCTTACATCCTCCCCCACTTAAAACAAGCGACATTCTCGGTGCCAGACCATTCGACCTGAGTCTCGTCCTTCACAACATTAGGACTTGTTAAAAGTGAACTTCAGATTCACTGTGCCCTGCACTTGTATCATTTATGTCCCTGACATACTTGATACTTTCCAGCATACCCCATACTGGACTTTCACTTGCATGAATCCCATCCATGGCTAACTCACTTCGGCAACCCCCTGAGTCCAACTCACTACCTCCGCACTGATCTTGTGAAGACACACTTTTACCTCCAATTGATCTCTGCTACTAGTCCCCAACTCAACAACATATTGCAAGAACCTAGTCCTTGACTTCCACTGAGCTGACTGTCCTTGTTTGAACATCCATGAAACAACTCTGTGATATTCGGTTGCACCATGCCCTATACTGGCTTCTACATCTCCAAGACTCCACCATCTGCACCGCAACACGATAGAACACCACAAACCATGCTCATCTCTCAACTCATCCACTAGTGCCATCCTCGACGACACCCTTGTCTTCCAACTTCCACTGCTCCCGGATCCAATCCTAGAATCCACTAAAAGACATGCCTGCCACCAACCCTGTTGTGCAAGCCCTTGGTATTTAGCCCCCTTGAAGACACATACTCCACTGACCATAACACCCAACTGACTTCCCAAGTTGCACATTCAAATTTCATCTCTCAACTTCCTTTCTGTAGTGCAATCTTAGTTGCCTGTTGACTAACCTCGGTGTGCCCAGTGTCTTACCCTATCCCCAACAACTCAACCAAAGAACAACAACCAACATACTCCCGTTGATCCACCTCTAGCTGCACATGATCCTCCTCGTACTTGTCAACCATTTCCACCTCCTTGGTGTACTCTCACAAACCCACACCTCATGAGTCTACCTTGGTGCACTTCCCTGAAGACACCCATCTTGCATTGCATCCCACACATTTGATTTGCCCACTTCAATCTATTGTGTTACTTTTTTTGATTGATGCACTATCCACGGAACGCCCCGCGCCCTCCGTGTTGCAACCCAAAGAAACTACCAACATCATTCAGCTAACCAACCTCTTGTGCATAACGCCTCTACAATCCACATCCAATATGGGCAAGGTACTCTCTCCTTCCCTTGACTTTCTATGTGACGGTCCCATCTTTGGTTCCCAACCTTCATACCTAACTCGCCACCAACTTCACACCTTAGATCACATCCTAAACACAATCCTACATCTTAGGTGCACTTCCTTGAAGACACCCAACTCTTGCATTGCATCCTACACATTCAATGAACTCACTGCCATCCATTGTGCCACTTTGCCTGACTAACGCACTGTCCACGAAACGCCCTGCGCCCTCGGTGCTGCAACCCAAAGAAGCCACCAACATTTGTAAGCTAGTCAACCTCTTGTTCCTGATGCCTTTGCAAACCACATCCAATGTGGGCAAGGTACTGCCTCTTTCCCTTGACTTCCTTTGTGACTTGGCCCCTCACTGGCTTTTCACCATTGGACCTGCTTTGCCACCAAATTTACACCTTGGATCATGTCCCGGACACAATCCTACACCACACTGGGAACGACCTTATGCCATCCCATAGCCCAAATTGTTACACCTCAAGTCCATCCTAGATAAGACCTTACACCACACTGTACCTTACAGCTCCATCTCGATTTCACCTCGGATCCGTCCTTGACAAGACCCTACACCACACTTCTCCTAGCAGCTCCTAACTCGATTTCACCTTGGATCTGTCCTTGACAAGACCCTACACCACACTGCTCCTTGTAGCTCCTAATCCTTTGACTGGTCTTATATGCCACTACCCTTGGACACTACCATATCAAATCTTGTGGCCCTACCGACTACTTCCAGCACTGAACTCAGTTCAATACCAACTCACACCTTGCCTACTTCACTCAACCAGAACTACTAAGACACTTCCCGTGCAAGATTTTCCCCACTAAGAGATCCACTCCTGATCCCTTGTCTCTCCACTAGCATAGTCCCTTCCCGATGGAACTCGACCCCAGGCACAAACTCCAACCATCTAACTATCACTCATGGAACTCGGCCATGGACTTCACTATCCTTATCCCTACCTGGATTGGCCTCACATTTTTAGTGACCATGCCCTACTAGCCACCCTGGTCTACCTGTCCTCGACACTGTAAACCACAATCCGCCTTCGCAGTCTTCCTCTGACCACTTGATAGCCCAACTACCTCAGCTCATCTAACTGGCCTTGCCAATTTTTATGCTCTGATACCAACTGTCATGGGGCTAGACCAACCTGGTGCCCAAATAAGCTTTTTCCTTCCAAAGGAGGTCCAACCTCATGCGGCATTGGCAAACCTTACTCACAAATTCCATTGCAGACAAGTCCTTTCTTGCTCCCAGACTACGCCATCCCTTTTCAAGTGTCCACCACCTGACCACATTAACACACACCCATGCAGAATAGAAGTGCATGCCAACCCTCTCACGAGTTTCCTTCATCTTGATGCTCCTAGCACTCCCTTCAAGTCCCTGACTCTACTCTAGCACTGTTTTGTCACACCATCCTTGCACCCCTGGTACAAGCTTATAGGTCTCCTCTATGCCTTCGTCTTCTTGAGTCCCCCATAAGACCCTAACTACTAACACTGACCCTTCCGGAACTCCTTAAGTCCTCCGGCTCCAACTCTGCACACTCCCTGAGCATGCCCAGTACTCCCACAACACTGGCACCCCATGTTGGCCTCCCTCAGCTCCTCTGAACCCTCAAGCACCAAACATATCTCATGGGATGACTAGACTCCCTCATGAGCCCGCGACGGCTTACCCAGTACACAACTCAGACCCCCTTCTTGAATGAGGACTCCAAGTCACACTGCTTTGGGCCCCTGGCCTATGCCTACATGGCTTCACTGGTGAACCCAGTTCTCTGTATATCCTATGCACAATAACCAGCTCCATGCAAACACCCAATCTAAGTCCCTTAGACTGATAAAACACCTTACACTCCTACTTGGGCATCAAGCTCTTCGCTCCATGATCCAATCCAATATCCTTGGTTGCTGAACTCTCCTTCAACTCAGCTATGCTCCCCGAACAACTCGCCTATGGACCACATCCTCTTTTCGGTCATGCAACTCATCCATCTTTGTCACCCTCTTGGAATCTCCTCATGGCTTGGCTCAACATGAGCACACTTTCAGAACCTGGTCCCTACTGCCACACTTGACCCCCACTCTAGGGCCTTGAGATCCCAGATCTCAATGCAAATCCCACTTTAGGTAACCTAGGTGCGTGCCCAGCACATCACCCCACTTGTTCCACAAGACACATGGACTTCTGGCTCTGCAACTCAACCCACATAGCTTGCCCAACTCTCAAGCTCCAACATTTTGACATCGATAGCCCATTGTGCGACCATCCCCTTACAAGATCTTGGGTACTCCACTTCCCCAACTAGGACAATCCATTGCATGATCATCCTCCTCGCAAGGGCCTAGGTACTCTACTTCCCTAGTCCTCAAGTCATAGACAACTCCCTAAGAGTCATCCCCAACATTGGCTCAATTACTCCACTTCACTGAGATAGGGACCATGAGAATGCATCCACTAGTAAACCTCACCATCCAATGATAAGGTGGGGTTACTCTACTTCACCCCTAATGTCCATGTAGGACCTCTATCTCCCTGAGACTAGAGGGCAGGGTTACTCTTCTTCACCCCTAGGAGGAGGTGTCTGCCACATACCACCTGGGTGCACTCCTGGCACTCAGCTATTCTTTCAACTGACCCCCATATATAAGTTTTTCATCCAATCCTCACACAACTATAGCTTGGCATTAACCATTTGTGAATCACCACAACTTCCACCTGCTGAGAATAACAAGGGACTTACAACCCCAGAAGCCTACTAATCTCCTCGAGATAGCAGCCCCTTACATAAGTTATTTGTCCGATTCTCAAATAGCCGAAGTCTGGTCATCAAATTGGGTCAAAGACCACAACTTCTGACTTTACCCACAATGCAAGTCATCGAATCGAACATCGGCCCTCGAGTTGGACTCCATGCGTATGTCAGGTCATCTAACCCAACTTCTGCCTTCCTGCTCATGGTAGGCCATCAACTCAGTCATTCGACCCAACTTCTGCCTTTCTGCGCATGGCAGACCATCAACTCAGTCATCCGACCCAACTTCTGCATTCTTGTGCATGGCAAGCCATCAACTCGGTCATCCGACCCAACTTTCGCCTTCCTGCGCATGGCAGGTCATCGGACCCAAATTTTGACCTCATGAGTATGCCTACATATCAAATCGGTCATCGGACCCAACTTCCGACTTCATCCATACCGTAGGGTCTTTGAGGTTGGCGCGGTGCACTCAACTCGAGGAGTTGACCCATCAAAGCATACACCTGCCCTATATAAGCTATTTGTCCCCTATATAAGTTATTTAAGTTATTTGTCCGATTCTCACACATCCGAAGAATGGTCATCAAATCAGACAACAACCCAAACTTCCGACTTCCATCCCAGAGAGCCCAAGAGCTATCTAAAATGTTCATGGCCGGAACTCGATCGCGGCTATACCAGTCCGCCAAGCAACCCAAAAGCTAGACTGGAGCTCTAGTTGAATCACCTCTGTGGCCACTGCAAGGACATGTTGGAGCAACTACCATTGCCAAACCATTCCGTAGGTTGAGTCCATACCGAAGCTGCATAGAGATTCTCGATGAGCTCCTGCATAGCATTCAGGAGACTTGCCGTGTCCATCACAATCGATAAATCCTGGTGCAAGATTTTTGCATCCGAGTGCTCCAACCAGTCGAGCACCAACATCAATTGACATAAAGGGGCACGGTTGGAGGATGCTCGAGAACAATACCTCCCCTATATAATTTATTTGTCCGAATCTCAAACATCTGAAGTCTAGTCATCGAATTGGGTCAAAGACCACAACTTCCGACTTTACCTAGAATGCAAGTCATCGAATCGAACATCGGCCCCCAAGTTGGACTCCATGCGTATGTCAGGTCATCCGACCCAACTTCCACCTTCCTGCGCATGGCAGGCCATCAACTCGGTCATCCAACCCAACTTCCGCCTTCCTGTGCATGGCAGGCCGTCAACTCGGTCATCCGACCCAACTTTCGCCTTCCTGCGCATGGTAGGTCATCGGACCCAAATTCCAACCTCGTGAGTATGCCTACATATCAAATTGGTCATCGGACCCAACTTTTGACTTCATCCATACCGTAGTTTAATTGTTTTGCCTACACTCTCTGAGCTTGCCTTAATAGATGACCTTAATTCACCTATAGGCATGTGATGATTTGTTAGCCAGGGGGACCCAATTCGCCCGACATCTTGCCGACGCATGTCTCCATTCACTCCAACTTTCACCAACTATATTGTATTCGCCTATTATTTGGATGACCTATAATTGCCTCAAAAATTACATAAGTCATATTAGGATGACCTATAATCTCCTCAAAAATTACATAAGTCATGTTATAGTTACGCGGGATTCGTCAAATATTTGTATACCATATAAAATTCCCGTGGAATTCGCCATATAAGGATTGGTATAAATACATGCAAAGATCAGATCTATCTCAACACAATCTGGTGGGTTCTAGGCTCTGAATACTGATCAATAGCGAAGTTTCAAAGCAAGGAAAATCATTGTTGTTGACTACTAGTGACCTAAAACCTAAAGGTGAGCGGTCATATTTTTGAAGTGGTATATTATACATTATAGTCTATTATTGCTTCTTCAACAAATTGATATTTTTTTGGCAGCCTTTATTTCATTGGAGATGTCAAACAGGAAGAGGGGTAGGAAACCTAAATGTGGGGAAGGCCAGGAGAGGCCAACAAAAAGAAGAACGTTGTCTTCGTACTTTGGCATTGGAAAAGATTATGGTGAAAATCAGGAAGGTACATCATCACAAGTACAAGTACAAAATTCACCACCTACGCCGCATGTTGAAGACGACGGCGAACCTGATATCTCAGTTCAGGATGATCTTGAAGAAGATTATCTGGTAGATACCCAAGTTAGCCAGAATGATATAATTGACTTGGGTGATAATGCCATTGATGATAATGCACGGAAGGGGAAAAGAAAAGCCATATCAAAAAAGTGTGAACCACAATCAAAAAAGGATCAAGAGTGGGATATGTTAGTGAGGAATTTTCAAATTAATTGGGCATCAAAGTATCCATTCATTGAACCAGTGGAGAATCCAATTGAAGGCGAGCCTCCAATAGAATGCAGGTGTAAGATTTGCACTTGGAAACATAACAAGGAAATTAGGATGTAGCTAAAATTTGACACCATAGAAAAGCATATGAGTAAAGTTTATGAAAAACAAATGATAGACGGGGTTGAAAAATCAGTGATAAGATGGAAAACAAAGGAGGAATGTAAGCATGTGAGGAATCCCGAAGAGTATTATTTTCATGAGAAATTACAGAATAAGTAGGTGTTGAAGTTAAAGGTTCTATTGAAGCTGTTTCTGGAAAAGCAATGCAAATAGAACAACTGGGAAAAGTTGTTCAGTTAAGTGTTGTTTTTCATATTTTGATCAGAGGGCATGCTATGACATATTTCCCATCAATTAGTGGTTTAGTACAATTTTTGAAAGTTCCTAACTATCCTAATAGACACTGGTTAGTAAATAGTGGATGGGAATGGGCAAGTTGTCTTGCTGAGGTTGAAAAAGAAGATGTATAGGAAAAAATAAGAGAGTCAAACTTCATTGCATTTTCTTTAGATGAAGTTACGGCAGTAGACAATACTTCTTGGGTATGCATGCATGTTTATATTGTAGAGAATCATACCTGCCAACCTCATCTACTATCTGTTGCTAAAATGAAGGAGAGTGCGACAACAAAAAATTTATTTCAACTAGTAAAGAGAAGTTTACTTGAATATGGAGGTATGGATGACATGATGGTAGCCAAAAAATTGGTTTGTGTTGGAGCAGATGGAGCTTCACTAATGCAAGGTCACAGGAAAGGTCTTTGTACAAAGATTGAAACTTTATTTGCACTGTACATTACTGCAATTCACTACATGTCTCACATAATAAATCTAGCTTTTGGAATTGTGAGCAAGTTTGCTTCGGTTAAAAAAATTAAAATTTAAATCAGAGAGCTCTACTCACACTTCTGTCGAAGTCCCAAGCGATTTATGGAATTTCAACACTTTGCTGATGGATTAACTAATGGGAACAAGCTTCTCAAGGATAATGATACCAGATGGATCTCTTTGGATGGTCCAACACATCAAGTGTTTTTCAGAATATCCATCCTTGATTGGACTGTTTCACACAACTCACGATGAATCAGATCAATCAAAATTTCCTAAACTTCTTGGCAGGTTAAGTAATTTAGAGACACTCTTAACTTTAGCAGCTCTTCTGCCCATGCTCGAGGAAATGAGGAATATTATGAAGGCTACCCAAAAAAGAGTTCTCTATATTGCAGAATATGCTATGCTGCGTAAGATAACATGCATGACCCTCGACAATCTCTATTGAAATCAACCAACACTATCTAATGAAAAATTTGTTAAGTGGTGGACACTCACAGATTTGAACAATCCTGATAAATTTTTACAAATCGATGTAGATGGGGAGGTATGTGACAATGTATGGGGAGTTGAGATACCAATGCACTTCTATGCCATGGTAGACCCCGAGGAACCAAGAAAGCGCCCCAGGAAGCAAAAAGCAAGAGTTACAAGGGAATATTTCGACAAGATTGTTGAGACTGTAACTACTTCTGTGAACAAAATTGCATATGATCTTTCCTCACAAATTAGAAGCAGATTCCCTCCTGACAACCTACTCGAAGCCATGTCTATTGTGTTTCCTCATTATTGGAGATTCAATAATGCAGCTGATTTTTGAAGTAAGCTACTGACTTTGATAAAACAATTTTGCATATCCAGAGAATTGAATGGAGTAACTATTGTCGTGCTCTATGAAGTGTACCTGTACCTACAACCACAATGCACTCAATAAATCATTACAAGCAATGGTTAGTAAATTGAAACAATGAAAGACAAAACCATAGCTAATCGACTTATTGCCTCCTAGTAAATATGAGTATGAATTTTGCTCTTAGATCATATTATGCAAATTCTAGTGACTTGACTACACTTAGATGGAGGATTTGAATGCTGAAAATGCATGATCTAGCAAGAATAGCATGATTAAGCTAAGATTTAAGCTAAAATTAAGCATGATAACATTGCTAAAGATGATAAACTATAAGCTAGATGCCTATAATAACAATGCATAAGATGAAAATGAGATGGGATGTAATCATGATATGAATTTGGGATCCATATCGCTCAAAATGAGGTCTATTTATAGGATTTTCCAAGGCTAGGGGTGATGTGGCAAGAATCAATGGTCAAGATTGATTTGAAGATATCAATGGTTAAATTGGAGGAGGTTGGCAAAGGGAGTTGGATGAAAGGGAACATCTGTCATCTCTATGGTGACAAGTGTCAAGAGGCTTCTAGAAGGGTTGGATGAAAGGGAACACTTAGTGACAAGTGTCACAAAGGTTCTAGAAGATGTTGGATGAAAGGGGACATGGTGGTAGGTAGAATGGGTTAGGTTTAGGAATGGTTAGGTTTAGGAGTGGTAGAAGTTAGGAGAATTTGAATTTAAAAATTCAAATAATATGAAAAGGATAATTAATCTCAACAACTCATAATTGATTTGTTTTAATTAATTAAAGGATTTGGAAGAAATGATTTTGGTGGGGGGAATTAATTAATTTGAATTAATTAATTAAAGGGGTGAAATGAACCTATTTACTAAATCCTTAGATTTATTAATAAGTAGATGAATGAGAGATTTAATCAAATTGCTTAGTGAATTTAATTAAATTAGGGAGGAGGATTAATTAAATAATTGCTTATTTAATTAATTATCTTCAGACCACTTTTAGGTGTATACATTTTGCCCCTCTTTGAAGCAAGGTGTGATGATGTGTTGATTCAAAGAATAATCTCATTTTGATGATGGTATTGATTTGATAGGATGCCCCAACTCTTGATTGCTAAATTTCGGTACGATGATGCCCCCTCGAGAGATCAATTGAGATAATTGATCTTTGGAATTTTTGCGAGATTGATATCTTGATAGATTTGATTTGATTTCTGCAACTGTGGTTTGATGAAATGCGAGTTCTTTGATTAGCTTGATTTCTTGATTGATTAGATTTAGTTTGGTTTTAGGAAGGATTCATCCTGTATATGACAACTATGATCAAAGCGTCTGGTTTCAAGAAGGATTCACCCTGTATAAGACATGATCAGAACGTCTGGTTTCAAGAAGGATACATCCTATATAAGGCATGAATTAGAATCAGATCATCTGGTTTCAGGAGAGATTCATCTTGTATAAGACATGATAGATTGATTAGGTTTGATTGATTGATTTGATTTGATAAGGTTGACTAGATAAAGAACTGACAGTTTGTTGATATCAAGATGCAATTTTTTTTTTGGATATGCTGATTGTTGATTCTGTTGAGAGAGATAGCATAAGAGTTGGGCTAGGTCAATAATATCATGAGAGATATGAGTCATCATTCTGATTGCATATACACTTGTGATGATATCTTGATGATTCCTATGATAGATTTAACCTTGGATAAAAGGAGCTTGTATGATCCCGTGCAAGAATGAATGCAAGCTAAAATGCAATGGAATAACCGGACCAGTCACTGGATTATTTTGCGTTTTTGTCATCATTGAGGTCTTGAAATATGGCAAGTGAATGCAAAAATCAATGGTATAATTAAACCATGATAACCTGAGCATTACTTTCCTTGATTTTTATATAGCAAATTAACACAAGCATTGAGGTATAATTGAACCGCGATGACCTGAGTGTTGTTTGCATAAAACAGGCAGTATTAATCATTTCAATATGCAAATCGGAAATGTCTTCAATGATACTTCGATGATCATGTCCCCAGACAAATTTGCACATATTAATGATTAATTTTCAAACAATAGACAAGAAAAATATCATGTTTCTTCCTTGTTCCTCTAGTCAATGACATCCTGGAGGCACTCAGAAATCATGATAGCAAAAATCAATATAGAAAAGTTGAACAATCATGTTACAATCATTATCCAAAAAGATTTTATCCACTGAAAAGTGTGTGATGTGCTTAGATTGATTTTGTAATATCTTGATAGTTGATAGTTTGATCTTGTGTTCAATGTTGGATGTGTCTTAGTTTTCGCTTGATAAGAGTTGTCTAACTGTTTGTTCTACTTGTTTGATTAAGCTCAAAATGATCAAGAGTTTGCCCCCAGCTAGGTGCAGGATTTTGCCCCAAGCCTAGAAACAAAGTCGCTATGATATATCCAATGATCCAAACCATGGCAAGAAACCACCTGGGATGCTTGCGTATGTATAAAGGCTTGATGATGGTCATGTATAGCACTGTTGGAAGATGAATGAATGCATGAACTAATAGATGGAAGAGCTAGCTGACAGATAGTGCCTGTTTGCCAGGTTTTCACCGTATGTTTTTATTGCACTTTTTTTGATATTTGATTTTTTTCTTTCTTTTCTTTTTTTATTTTTTAGGATTTTTCTACTTTTTCACTATTTTTGATTTTTTCTTATTTTTCACTGTTTTTGATTTTTCTGATTTTTCATTGTTTTTTATTTTTTTTTATTTTTCAGACATAGAACTTTTTCAGATGCATGTTATTGATAGGTTCTTTGAGCTGATCTCCATCCTATGTTGATAGCTGATATGCTCCTGATCCAAATACTGTTGCGACCACAAATGGACCTAACTAGTTTGGTTGAAATTTGCCTTTCTTTTCTCGATCTGCTTGGTTGCGTGGATTTTCCTTTAGCACTAGTTCTCCCACTTGAAAGATTCATGATTTGACCTTGTGATTATAGATTCAGCACATTCTTTGCTGATATACCTTTAGATGATCAAAGGCATTTTGTCTGCATTCATGGATCAGTTCTAACTCTTGTAGTCTAGATACTCTTGTTCTTCATCTAGGATGAGACCTTTTAGTGACACACGTAGAGAAGGTATCTCTACTTCGATTGGTAATATGGCTTCTGATCCATATACAAGAGAGGAAGGTGTGGCACCTGTCGGTGTGCGGATACTAGTGTGGTAGGCCCAAAGAGCAGGGTTTAGTTGGATATGCCAATCTTTCCCAGCATCGTTCACTGTCTTTTTGAGGATTTTTAGAATAGTTTTGTTAGATGCTTATGCTTGCCAATTTCCCTATGGATAATATGGTGTGGAGAATTTGTGCTGGACTTTGAACTTCTCACATAGCTCTTGTACATCTTGATTCTTGAATGGTCGCCCATTATCAGTGATAATGGTCATTGGTATTCCATAGTGACAGATGATGTAATTCAAGATAAATGCAGCAATTTATTTTCCTGTGATATTTATGAGAGATACCGCTTCAATCCATTTTGTGAAATATTCTGTAGCTACAAGGATGAATTTGTGTCCATTAGATGAGGAAGGATTTATCTTTCCTACCAAATCCAGACCCCATTGACAAAAAGGCCAAGATATTGCAAATGCATGTAGTTCTTGTGCTGGTGCATGGATCAAGTTCCCATAGATTTGACATTGTTTGCATGTTCTTGCTATTTTAAAAGAATCTCATTCCATAGTCGGCCAATAATAGCCCAAGCATATGAGTTTTTTTGAAAGGGTAAGACCACTTGAGTGAGTGCCACAAATGCCATTATGGACTTCTTGTAAAACCTTCTCAGATTCTTCTTGTTCAAGACATCTTAAGAGAGTACCGTCCAGACCTCGTTTATACAGGGTATCCGCGACGAGAGTAAAATGAGAGGATTGGCGAATAAAGTTTCTCTTTTGGTTCTTCGATAAGTCAGGAGGTAGGATATTATCTGTCAAGTATGTGTAAGTTTGGCCATAGCAGGAGGAATCATGTCCAATAAGTTGACAGATGATTTGGGAATCGGGACAATTAAAGGCAGGATGAAACAACTCTTCAACCAGGAATTCATAACGCTATTGATTTTCCTATGTCTGCAATAGAGAAGCAAGTGTAGCCATGGCATCTGCTGCTTTGTTGTCATTTCTTGGGATTTGTTCAAAAGTTATTTCTACAAAGTACTTCTTGATATCATCCACCATCTTTTTGTAAGGCATGAGTTTTTCATCTTTTGTTTGATATTCATCATTGATTTGATTAATGACAAGCTGAGAGTCTCCAAAGACTTGAAGCTGTTTTATGTTCCATTCTACAACCATTTTGATGAATAGAATGTCTGCTCCTGATTTATGTTGTGTTCCTTTATTGATGCTTACTCCTGGACTGATATTCGGGTGTTGGTATTGTAAGATATGGATCGAACCCGCAACGTCTGTATATGAATAGGTAAAATTGACTTGCCATCTTTTGGAGGATTCAAAATATTTTTGGCTTGCTAGTTTTGATAGAGAAGCTGCTGGATGTAGATTAGTTGTACCAATGATAGTTGCCTTTGTTGGTGCTATTATGATAGATAACTTCTCTTGATAACATTCAGGTAAGGTGTCAAATCTCCCATCCTCCGGTGCCTCAAGGAGGTTTTCGCCGTTAGATTCGTCCTTTATTTTTACTTTTTCCCAGTCTAATGTTGTCAAGAAATGGTTTTCAGCATTAGACTTGATATTGTTTTCTTGATTTTCACTTTTACAACTAGGAGATTTAACACCCACTTGACCTGAAAATACATTAGCGGAATCCTTAGTGAGAGTTGTTATAGGTTCGATTGCATTAAGATATAAGGATATGACATGGTCATTAGATAAGGTATCAATGACAATATGTCCTTCGTTTCCCCAGTCCATAGGTTCAGGATAGCTTAAGGATAAAGGATCTTCAGGTTGAATTGCTTCAAAGATATTAGGGGTCATGATAGAGATGTCAAGGCTTTCAATATGTATTTCCATGTCTAGAACGATACTCTCATCAAAATGACCTTGTATAAGAAAATCCTGATCGTCCTCGGTTAAGTCCATATCAGTCAAATGTGATTCTGATTCAAGTGGGCTAGTTCCTAATGTTTGTTCTGCATACGTGTGAGCTACATCGACTTCTACATCTGCTTCTTCCCTTTCAATTTGAAGTTGCTCTTGTTTGCTTTTCCATGATAGCAAATATTCTTTGTTCCCTCGGTCTTTTAGCTGCATTTGTTCTTCCATGTTTGATAAAATTGATGCAAATGATTGTTCCTTGCTTGAAGATGCTACCTCTCTGTTATGTGAAACAATGATCTCTTGAGCTGATCTCAGATTACTACAACACTGCACTGGATTTGAGTCTGTTGATATTGTGATTTCCTATCCTTCATAGGGAAATTTGACACATTGATGGTATGTTGATGGGACAACCTATATATCATGCATCCATGGTCCTCCCAAGAGTATGTTATATGGTAGGTCCAGGTCTAGAAATCGGCATGCTGTATCGTTTTGCAAGGGTCCCACTATGATGGGTAATATCACCATTCATTTAGATGATTGTTATTCTTCATTATGTGCTTTGATAGCCTAGAGCACAGACCAGATTCATAGAGCAAATGTTCAAGCCAACTCCTCCATCTATTAGGACACGTT
The DNA here is from genome assembly GCF_030272615.1 of Cryptomeria japonica. Taxonomy (NCBI): domain Eukaryota; kingdom Viridiplantae; phylum Streptophyta; class Pinopsida; order Cupressales; family Cupressaceae; genus Cryptomeria; species Cryptomeria japonica. The sequence continues at coordinate 251,192,483 of NC_081408.1, forward strand.
TAACAAGTGTTCTATGAATGAGGACTTCAATTTGCAAGGAAGTGTTATGGGGATTTTGCAATGAATCAATGCTTGGATATGAAGGAGATGAGCTTTGAATAGGATCCTCTGAAATAGGTTTGATGGCAATTTTGGATATTGCTTGGGGAACTTTAGCTTTGGATGCATTATTTGGAAAGGATGCTATGGAAGGTTCTTGCAAGCTTTCAGGAGGTGGAGGAATAGATGCCTTTGGAGCATCAATTTGCTTATGGATGGATGGATCATTGTTAGATATAGGTGCACGATTTCGATCTTCTTTAGCCAAATCCTTTAGGGATCTCTTTAAGAGGTGCATAAAAGAACCACTTTTCTTTTGAGATGTATTTAAATCCTTGTGAGGTTTTAACATAGCTAGATTTTGATTTTGGACTTGTTTGATTGCTCTGATATGTTGGTTTGTCATGTTTTCTTCTTGTGTTTTACTTTGGTATGTCATCTTGATATGATTTTCAGCTATTGCAAATGTTCCTATTTCCATTTCATGGGTTCGATTGTCTAAAAGTTGGTTTGATAAGTGATCAATTATCAATTTCAAGGCAATAGAGTGATATGACACTAAAAGAGAATTCAAGTGTTTAAAAGTTTGCAAGTTTTTCGATCTTTGGTTTAGGAGTGCAATGGTGATGATTTGATAAGAACCAAGTCCAGTAGGAACGATCTATCCTACGATGTGGGATAGGGTTATCCTGACCAAACATTTCAGTTTCATGATAAAGGATGATTGATCCTGATGAGAAACTATGTTTGAGTGATCAATTTACCAAAGAGGGTGATAATGCACTTTGAGATGTTTAGATCTTGAACTTGTTGGGGGTGAGCACTTTGAAAATCTTGGGGTGTTTATCTTCTAGAGCTCAATTTTGATGGATGATAACTTGACCAAGCAAACCAAGAAGACAATCTAAGCATGGATTGACAGATAACAGGTGTTTATGCTTACTGCAAATTGATTAGGCAGCAATGACAAGTCTAAAACAGGCATGTAAGACACAGTTTTGGACTGACAGATGTAGAGTTTCATACAACAGATTATGCAGCATAGAACGATAAGAGATACAAAACAAAATGACAAACTAGTGACTTCATGTGTGAAGCATTGTTTCGTACGACATAGAACCTTGACTCGTACGATAGAATATCTTGACTTGTACGACAAGTATTTTAACAGGTGTAAAAAGTGTTTTTTTGTTTGAGCTTTGATCACTGAATTTTGATGTTTTACTTTGGTTTTCCAGTTGTAAGTGTCTAATTTTTCAATTTAGGGATGAATACACAGCAAACACGTGATGTGATAAATGACTCCAATCAAGCTAAACCCTAAGGAAGTTGGCTGAGAATGAAAACCTTTGCTTGCTGACTTAGGTACACACCCAATAGCTAATTAGAATATGGCCACTGAGTCTCACGCAATGGATTCTCAATGTCGTATTATCCGACTCCAAACGCTAATGGGGGCACAATATGGCAAGTGTCTTGGGAGAGTTACTATCTCTCTTGCACAAAGATTATCACCCTTTCAGAGGTGAATCAGGTAGCTTCTATTTTAACCAACACTAGTAAGGGATCCGTTCGACACGTCAGGGTATAAACTCAATTAATAGGTCTCCCAGCCTTGAAAACCAAGGTTTGATATACCTGAAGGTACGGAGGAGAGCTATTCCCGAGCACTACTATTGCTTTGATTTTCATCAAAAACACATTTATTTTATAGTGGGCTGGATTACTTGGTGTTAGCCGTTCCCACTTAGGTCATTCCCCTCTCACCGGCCTTAAGGGCTAAGAGTTAATAACTCCTCGGGAGGGCAGGCCTGCTAAAGAGATGCACTAATGAAAGCAAAAATATGAGTTTAGCTTTCTGATCACCTAAGAAAGGTGAGAGCATACTCACCTATCATCACAAGCACATAAGACATGATAGTTCATTTCTTTAAGCCCAAAGGGTGAACTCACAAAGGTGGTTCCCACTTTTTGATACATCCTGATTTTTGCTGAAATCATACATTTTTTGGAAAATATAATTATTTAAGCTTTAAGAGGTCGCATTTGAAGTAATTAATTGAAGAGAGTTAGATCAAAGGCTCTTATATCAAAATTTCTTGGATAGAACCTCTCTACTTCTAAATCATACTTGCAATAGAGTCTCCTTTGCATCTATCAAATGCTGATAAAAAACCAATTTTACATTAGCTTTTGAGGGGTCAAACGAATTCATTTAGAAGTTTTATTTTTTTGAGGATTTAGTCCTTATTATAAGCTTTCCAAATAGTATAATTTTTAATATATTTAAGTTTATTAATATATTTTTATTTTATTTTTAATGAATGTAGGTTTTTCACCGAACATGAACTTCTTTGTTCAATGCATTGGGAAAAATAGCAAACTAATTCAAAAAAATTCTGAAAAATATCTATGCCCTAGGTATTGATGTCTTCTTTCTAACAAAAAAAATAAAACTTAATTTTGATATATATAGAGCAAGTTATGTGTTCAAACGTACACCTATATCTAAATTATAATTAGTCGGACTTCAAAACTTAATAAAATAAAAAATATTCAACATATCACTATCAAACCAATTGCATGCCCTGGGTATTGATGTTAAAAACCAAAATTTGAAAGAGATAAGTTTTTATCATTTATAGAAAAAAATTTATACGTTTCGGGATCCACATCACTCTTAAAAAATGTTGTTTCCTATAAAAAACTACTTTTGAGGGAGATGGAAAAATCAATAAAATTTTATTCAAAAAAATTTGAAAAATATATATTTAGAATCTACAAAAAGGATGTTACAAATCACTAGTTTACATCATCTTCAAATTCTTAACGATTTAAAAGTTATAGGTGTCGGAAAGTGAAGGTTTTTTGCAAAATGTTCATCTAAGTGTCAAAGTTGGTCAAAAAGTGGGAACCAGTATTGTGAGTTCACCCCAAATTGAAGTGTGCCTAAAAATCTTAAAGAATACACAGTTTTTGTTGAATCCTTAGGCAACTTGCAAAATACATCCATTAGTAGTCATGATTGTGTTTTGAATTTGTCTTTGAGAAGCGTATCTTTGACAAGCATCTTGTAGAAAAGAGTTAGGCTGCAAACATCTCATAGACATAACAAGATTAGCATTAGTGATCCAAACTACGAAATTTTCAGAAAAAAACTATATGAAATTTTATCCTAACGTCAAATAGGCATAACTTTCTGCTCGGGACTCGAAATTATGAATCATTTAACTCGTTGGAAAGGTCTCCAAGGGTTGTAGATGAGATTTTGAAAGAGCATAAGAGAATACTCTAGCTATGCTCTTTTCAGCGCTTTCAAGGGCTAAAAATGACCAAAAGGCCTTCAAAAATGCAAATTACCAACTTATAGGCAAACTTGAAAATTCTAATTTGCAGTTTATCAAAAAATCATAGAACCAGAGACTCGTACGAAATGCTTTATCAGACATAATGACAAATATTTAGATTTTACATAGAGATGAAAACCAGGTCGTACGACATAGGATTTAACAAGCAGAAATTCGTACGAAACAGAATTAGCTCTAGTACGACAGTAAAAATCAACTCGTACGACACAGGATAAGCCTAGTACATGTAAAGAATTTGCAGTCTAAAACCTCATACGACATACATTTATACCTCGTATGAGTCAGGATGAGGTGTCATCTGAGACTGAAAGGAAGTTCGTACGAGCTGAAAAGGAAACTTGTACGAATTTCTGAACCAGAGCCGGACAGAGATGAAGTTTCTAGAAGATTAAGAGGTCGAAAATGATGATTTCTGCCTCATGGTGGGTGCCAAAATGTCGTGCTTTGTGAAGTGTACCTGTACCTACAACCACAATGCACTCAATAAATCATTACAAGCAATGGTTAGTAAATTGAAACAATGAAAGACAAAACTATAGCTAATCAACTTTTTGCCTCCTAGTAAATGTGAGTATGAATTTTTCTCTGAGATCTTATTATGCAAATTCTAGTGACTTGACTACACTTAGATGGAGGATTTTAATGCTGAAAATGCATGATCTAGCAAGAATAGCATGATTAAGCTAAGATTTAAGCTAAAATTAAGCATGATAACATTGCTAAAGATGATAAACTATAAGCTAGATGCCTATAATAACAATGCATAAGATGAAAATGAGATGGGATGCAATCATGATATGAAATTGGGATCCATATTGCTCAAAATGAGGTCTATTTATAGGAATTTCCAAGGCTAGGGGTGATGTGGCAAGAATCAACGGTCAAGATTGATCTGAAGATATCAATGGTTAAATTGGTGGAGGTTGGCAAAGGGAGTTGGATTAAAGGGAACATATGTTAGCTCTATGGTGACAAGTGTCAAGAGGCTTCTAGAAGGGTTGGATGAAAGGGAACACTTAGTGACAAGTGTCACAAAGGTTCCAGAAGATGTTGGATGAAAGGGGACATAGTGGTAGGTAGAATGGGTCAGGTTTAGGAATGGTTAGGTTTAGGAGTGGTAGAAGTTAGGAGAATTTGAATTTAAAAATTCAAATAATATGAAAAGGATAATTAATCTCAACAACTCATAATTGATTTGTTTTAATTAATTAAAGGATTTGGAAGAAATGATTTTGGTGGGGGGAATTAATTAATTTGAATTAATTAATTAAAGGGGTGAAATGAACCTATTTACTAAATCCTTAGATTTATTAATAAGTAGATGAATGAGAGATTTAATCAAATTTCTTAGTGAATTTAATTAAATTAGGGAGGAGGATTAATTATATAATTGCTTATTTAATTAATTATCTTTAGACCATTTTTAGGTGTATACAACTATAAATGGAATATTAGATGAAAATCAGCTTCGAGAGCAATCATCTAGTTTTGCATACACTATGAAATCACAATATGCCAAAATAAAGAACCCCCGCGAAGGGGGATCAGTAACAAGACTTTGAAAATCTATAGCTAAGAACTCAACATTGCATGATTCAATGCCAGAATATGTGAAGCTTGCTGATTTATGTCTTACCATGATATTGGGTTTTGTGGAAGATGAGAGAGTTTTTAGTGCTTTGTGGTTCCTAAAATCAAAGCTAAGAAACAAACTAGACAAAAATTTAGAAAATTGCTTGAGGCTCTATTCATCTAGGTATGATGTCCACACTTTTCCTTACGATAAGGCACTGCAAATCTGGAGGTCCAAATGTGAAAGAAGAGGTTTGGGAAACACTTCAAACCAAAGTGGGACTATTGACTCATGTACTGGACCTACTGGTAGCATTGAAATGCAGTTCAACGAAGGTATGCAGACTCAGAGTGAAGAAACTGCAGACAAGAATCAAGAAAGCACTGAATTTGATGAGGATGAATGGCAACTATAAGAGATTGGTATTTATTAATCTTATTACTGTATCTCATCATTCATATTACAAAAGCATATTACTTTTTGCAATTAGAATTTAATATTGATTTGTAATTGTATTTTTCAACTTTCTATTTCCAGATTTAAAATAGCATAATAAAAAAAAAAACATAATGTGTTTATTAATACAAAGATGTTTATTGTTTATTTATACATGTTTGAGTCTCAAATCTGTGTGATACATTTCATAACCATATGATACAATTCATTCAATAATAATACACATGTCGAGAATTTAGATTTTCATTAATTCTTTTAAAATATAGCCATATGATACAATTCATTCAATAGTAATACACCAATCTGCGTGATTCTTCATGCCAATTTCAAAAGTGAATACAAAGTTTCAGAACCCTTTGCAAATGACCCTGAATTCTATTTTATAGAAACAAGGGAGCAACAACAACTTCAGGTCGAATTTCAAGTTTGCAACATGTGAAGACTGAACATCAAAATCACAAACTCAGCATAGATTTATATGGCCATCACAGGCCGTATTAGCAATTTAACATCTGCTACATGTTTGATGTCTCTTGTTCAAAAACAGAGTTCAAAATTAAATATTAATTCATGCCATGAAAAATTAAACATATATAATAGCAGTGCCTAAAACCTACTAATCAAAAATAGAGAAATGCATAAATGTTAAAGCAAGGGAGAATTTGAGAATACAAATTTACTGGTTGAAGTTTTGCACTGTGCATCATAGATTCATAGGCTAGATTAGCAAAATAGCAATAACAAGTGCTGTTTTTTTCCTATTCATAAAATAAATTCATAGGCTGGATTAGCAAAATAGCAATAGCGAGAGCATCATAGATTCATAGGTTGGATTAGCAAAATAGAAAACAGAAAAAACATGAAACCTTGAAATTAAGAATAAAAGAAGAAAATTGTGCAATACATACTATGATTCTTAAGAATTTTGTGTCATTTTTTGTAGGGTGCTCCACTCTTCATCTGATGGAAGGCCAATATTCTGTAAACTATGGAAAGTCAAATCCAAATTCATCAACATTCCATATTTAGAAGATCTACTTGACATCACTATTTCATCCAATACTGAATTTAGAGTTGTAAATGGTTGGATGAATTCCAGAAAGCTTTTGGGAGTTGTGTCCTTTGGAAGCAAGTCTAAATCAGACTTCATTTTTATCTCCATGCTTTTTTTGTAAGCTTCTTCTCCAATGAATTTATTTGATGTGTCAAAAGGCTTAGGCAAACCAAGTTTAATCAAATTAATTTTCTTTTCTTGCAGCTTCAATATCTTTTTTCCACAACTTTCCATAACTTTTGTTGTTTACCTTAGCTTCTGGCATTTTTGAATGATAGATGATGTCTTAACTGTGGCATCAATGCGGCTCTTAATTCCCTTGGATGCCAAGTAGCTGTCACTGGAACTGTAGACTACTTTCAGAATCTTTTTTGCCTTTTCCTCTTTTGAATAAAAATGTGTGCTCTTGTCAAAGTGCCCTTTGATTTTTATAAAAATTAGTCTCATACTTTCAGTCAATTGAAACCATTCACACAACTTCTCATTCCTCTGCATTATTTGCTGCCAAATGTTTTCTTGTATAGACTTTGTTGTATTTTTCATATTATCTTTCAATCTATCCTCCAAAGTTTTTATTTTATCATTTGCATTGTGCAGGTCTTCTTTCATTTGTGCACATTTTTTTCTTTCTTCCTCTACTTCCTCTTGAGAATGTTTTTCTTTTTCCTTCCTGTAAAGCGGAAAAATCGAACCCTGGTCGTTCTCCCCTCCCCAACTCCAAGGAGAGAGAAGGGAGAGTCACTAGGGTTGATGGTTTTCACTTAGGAGAGACTTTACATTCAAAAGAGGGGTTGAAACCCACAAGATCCAATCCCATGCAATGCAAGATTGGATTCTATATGAGTTTCAAGGGTTAAGACATCAAGGATACCCTCTTTTGTAAAGAATGTAGAAAGAAAGATTGAACTAGGAATGCATGTAAAGTAGGAAAGATTCGCTTATAAACAGAGATAGGGATATGGGATAAAGCTACGGACCTGGAATTAGCAGTAAAATGTCGAGACGGTGCTGTTCTGCAAATTTGAGCAAAAGTTGAAGGGACGATGGCGCCCGGTGTGCACATGGTCCTCCGAAAAATCCGCGAAACGAAGGGGGATCTGTTCGTCTCTGCACAAGGATTCTAGATCTTCAATTACAGCCGCATACCTGCAACCTACACACAGAAAAGAGAGGACGATTGGGGGGTTAGGGATGAGGGGTTTTCCTTTAGGTTAAACCCCAGTTTTGGAATTAACCAAGAAGTGAGAATGCTGTAAATGTAAATGTTTGTAATGTAAACAAGTACTGATACCTTGTTGTAAGAATGTTTGTATTCTTACATGCAAAGGTGCAATGTATGTAGTATGTTGTATTGTTGTATGTGATCTCCTCTTCAATGGTTGAATCCTTGTCTTGAACGCAACACTTAGCCTTGAATGGAGACTTAGAATGCTCAATTGCTTGAAGGAATGCTTGAATGTTTGAATGCTTGAATGTTTGAATGTTTGAATATTGCTTCCGCGTCTTTGCACACATATGTCTTCCTCCTTCCTACCTCCTCAAATGGGAGGGGAAATGTAGTTTATATACTTGTCAATTAGGGCTGATAGACTGATTTTCCCGACCTTAGGCCGACCAGGAAACATTATTTTCCAATTTGCAAACTTAAAGACCCGATGCCCAAAAGAGACTGGGCCCAAAATAGGGCCAGGGACCAGGGCGCTGGGCGCCATGGTCCTGGGGGACCAGGGCGCTGGGCGCCATGGTCCCACCTCCCGGGACAGCAGGGTGCAAGGAGGGATCAGGCCAGGGTGCAGAGAAATGCAGTTTTTGGTGTCGTAAACAGGTTTCAGGGTCTCCATTCAGGTTCAATGTTGCGCCGCCATCGTGAAGACCCAAATGCAGTCGAAATTACAAGTGTCAAAATTTTAGGACGCTACATTTAGCCCCCACTTTAGCGGGAGTATAAGCGTACGCTCATACTTCTGGTAAAGTACAAGGAAACAACATTGAAAAGCTTTCACCACGTCAAGGAGGCAAGATACACCAAGCCCCCCAGTGGACTAAGGATCTTACGACTTCGATTGACAAAGTAAAAGGGAAGATCACGAGGGAGAACCATGACTATCAGTAGTAAGGTTCCCTCTCTATGAGTCATGCAAGAAAGATATCAAAAATTTTCAAGGCAAAGCTAAATTTGTCAAGAAATTTTCAAGTATCTTGAAAAGATATGAACGGGATGTATGCCCCCCTATGTTAAAGCGATCGCACACGCCTCACTGGGGGTGATTGCTTTAAGGTAGTGATACATATAATAAATGAGAAAGGAGCACATTATCACAAGGATTTAGCCCCCAAGTGTGAGATAAGCCCAAGGATAATAGACACAAAACACAAAGCACAAGGTGACTTCGCTTTCCTCGGGGTCAGTATGCTGTATGATAATTCATGTATATCATATGTATGTATGCATAATTGTTCTTCATTCCCCAATCAAGGAAGGTCACCTAGAAGAAGGGAACACATGTGTCTTTTGAGTCAACATGAGAGAGACCAAAAGAGATCTCAATGTTTTGCATCGTCCTCAAGTAGACAACACTAAGGACAACAAATAGAAGAATGAGAATAACACATAGAAGAAGTAACAAAAGAGATCAAGAGAGGAGGAGAGAGTCTGCTATGCTAATGAACTAGTCTAGCACATCATCTACCCCCCGATCTTGCTGATCAATATTTCGGGAAGGTAGGAAACACGCTAGAGGAGGAACATCCAACATAGTAGATGGAGCTATCACAAGATCCAAACAAGGGCTATGTTCATGTTCCGAGCCACGTTGTTCTTGTCTAGGAGCTAGGATAAGTGCTTTAAAAAATTCGTTAGATAAATGGTTATCAACATCAACATATTCATACTCACTATCAGAATGAACAGGAGTAACATTTTCATCATGAATAACATTTTCATCTATATCATCATCAAGATTTATAAAAATAGGATCTTTAACTCGCACAAGATCAAGACCATCATGCATCTTATGTTTAGGAGATTTCGGATCAATCGTCGGCTGAGGAGAAAATGGAATAATACTAGCTGAAGGTGTTTTTGGGGATTGCAAAGTTTGAAAAGTAGCTGCCTGAGCTCTAAGACGACGCTTTCGTCGGCGTTCACGTGCAGAACGATTTCGTCTAGTCTTAGTAGGAAGTTGAGAAGATTGAGGAGGAGGAATGTTCTCATCCTTATCACTTGGGTGTTTAGGTTGTGGTCTCTTAGGCTGAATAATAGGAGAAGAGGAAGGTCTCTTCTCTCCATAAGAGGAAGGAGGAGGAACTGCTCCATATAAGGGAGGAATATTTGGTTTAGGAAGGAGACCAAGTCCATCATGACGAGGAGGTATAGGTCTACTTTTAGGAAGTTTATTAGATATAGGCATAGTCACATTCATAGGGATGGGTTGGGAATCTTCTTGAGGAAAGACATTAGTTTTATCTTTCAAAGGAAGAACTTCCTTCTCAAGAACGATAGGAATGTCAAGTTTGGGTGTTCTAGGTTCACTTAGAGATAGGATCATATCTTTTTTCCACTTTTGATAAGATTTGAAAAGATGATCACTTCGCGGAGGAAGAGATTGGAATTGTTTAGGCCAAAAGTAATCAATAGGAATGCTAGAAGTTCTTTCAGCTGGTTTAAAGAGACTATGATTGACAGTAACAACTTCACCATTATGGGGAAATTTCAAACACTTGTGAATAGGAGAAGCAATAGCTTTCATGGAAGATAGCCAAGGATAGCCTAGCTTCACACGAAATTGTTCAGATGATGGAATAATAGCAAAGTCCACATCAAGGGATTTGTTATGGACCTCAATAGGTAATGTAATAGAACCAATTGCAGGAGAAGAAAATGCATCAAATAGTTTCACAACCACATTTGTTTCATCATAGATCACTTTATTCAATTGCAAAGTAAAAAGAAATTCTTCAGTAATGATATTAACCATACAAGAAGGATCAATAAGAACTCCACAGCAAGGTGTATTCTTGACTTTTGCAACTATATATAAAGGACCATCAGGTGCCCTGATAGTTTCACTAGAATCAAAGGTGATGGAAGGTTCTTTAGGGATTTTCTGCTGCTCCACAAAGTTAATCACATTCGGAGTCATGGACACAAGATCCTCAGGTGAGACAGAGGAATCAGTAGTACTGATCGCATTAGAGGTATGAGAAGGTAATGGATCAGTAAAAATCTGAAGATTTTGGTTGGGAGGAGCTACAGATGTGTTGCCTTTATCATTCACACCAGAAACAGAGATAGTATTATTATCAATCAAATCTTGAATTTTACCTTTTAAAGCAAAACATTTTTCAGTATCATGCCCAAGATGACGATGAAATTGACAAAAAGATTTGTTATCAAAATAGGGTGAATTAATCTTTGCAGGATCTATTTGCCTTATAGGAGGAAGAGTAAGCACATTTTGTTCCAATAACTTATTCATAATACTATGCAATGATTCATTCAAAGGAGTAAACTTTCTTTCTTTCTTGAAAAACTTAGAAATAGGAGGCACACCTAATGCCGCATTCACATTGTTGTTGATGATGTTTTCATTGAATTTAATGGACTCTCTGTTCGGTTTAAACTTCCCAAATGGTTGTTGACTACTATCACCCTTATCACTCGGAGCCATAGGATTTGCTTGTTCCATTTGACTCACAGTCAGTTGATAATTGTGAAGAGTTGCGCACAACTGTTGGAAAGAAGTAAACTCAGAAAACAGAAGTTTTTCTCTAATATCTTTTTGTAAATTAGAAATAAAGATTCTTTGAATATCATTGTTAGATACTGGAAAAGAAATTTGAGCATACAAATGCTTATATCTACCAATGAAATCAGTCACTTTTTCTTTAACACCTTGTTTACAATGCATTAAATCAATCAAAGTAACTTTAGGACTTATGTTGTTTTGAAATTGTTGAATAAAAGCATTTGCAAGTTGTTCAAAAGAAGTAATAGAATAAGAAGGCAACGAGAAATACCATTGTAGGGCTTTATCTCTTAATGTTCTAGTAAACAGTTTTGCAAGCAACCTTTAGTCATAAGCAAAATCGGTACATATTGTTTGAAAGGTCTTAACATGTGTTAGAGGGTCACCCTTACCATTATAAAGCTCCAAATGCGGAATTTCAACATGTTTAGGGGGAATAGCTCGAACAATGTCAAGAGAAAGTGGGCTCGCAACATCAAATGTGGGCACACTAAACTTAGATTGATTCATAGAGGCAATTTGTTGCTGTAAAGAAGAGACAGTTTGTGCAAGATTGTTAATGGTCGCTTCAGTCGAAGAGTTCATATTAGATGTGTTAGATTGTGATGGATGTGTTATGTTATTGAAAGAAGGTAGAGAGTAAGGTGGTGGGACACTATGATAGTTAGTCATAGGAGATGATTGGAAAGGAGGAACACTACAAGGAGGAATGGAAGGGTTAAATGAATTGCCCCCTTGCGTCATGTTCATTTGTGGAGATATAATAGGGACACTCATTGAAGGAATAAATGAAGAAGTTGGATTGAATGAAGGAAGAGGGTTGATTGAAGAAGAAGGATTGCCCCCATGACTGGTGATCATAGGCGGAATGTCTTGTATTGAAGTAGTCATTATGTTTGATGTAAAAGTAGGTATACTAGCAATAGGAGTTGTCAAAGGAATAGAATGATTAACTTGAGTAGGAGGTTGTGTATAACCTAAAGTTTCGGCACAACTCTTCATAGGCATCACATTCGAATCCACAATGTGTGCAATACCACGCAAAATATCAATTCCATTCTTATCACTTTGAACCATACATTTTAGACCCTCAATTAATGAAAGAGCTTCGCTATCAGGGTATTCTTGAGACATCCATTGTCGAAAATCATCAAATTGGTTATCCAATTTTGAAAGTTGTTCTATAGAAACCTCATGGAGAGCTTCTTCATCATTAAGAGGATTAGAGGAATTATCCATGTCCTCGTTAAAAAGGCCATTCAAATTAGGTTCCATCTCCTCAGTAATTAAACCTTGGAAAGACTTAATTCTAAGGCTTCGTCTAACGGGAATAGTGTAAGTAGGGCTTATTGTTGTAAAACTCATGCACTAAAGAGAGAGAGAAGATTTTGAATTTTAGAGATAGCAAATTTCAATAAAACCAGCCAATCTCCTAGATTTAAGCTGTTAAATACAATCAGGACAATCTCCCGAAATTTCGGAAAAAATGTCCAGGACCGTGGCGAACGGAGTGCACACGGTCCTCGCAACTTTTTTTGAAATTTTTAGGGATGAAAGTTATGATGATTTTAAAGCTAATCTGAAAAAATTGAGTGATTTTACGATCTGTAAATAGGCCAAACTAAAGTTGCAATCTCAAAATTGAACCCTACCAAGATTGTTGAAAAATGCAAAATTTGAATTTTGAAAAAGAGAGGGAAACTGAAATTTTGAATTTTATGATTTTAGAGGGAATACCAAAAGCAATGCAAGTTTTGAAATTTAAAAGTTGACTCGATTTCATGCAAAATTCAAATTTGAAAGTGGAAATCAAGGTTGTTGCAATTAAACACTTAATTTCAAAAGTCACAAACTGCAAAAATTTGAATAAAATACTGAAATTTCGAATGAATGCTAACACACTTTTCAGATTTAGGACTGTAAGAAACACAATTTTGATATGAATTTTAATTTCAACAATTTTTGAATGATTATAAGCCTTAATCCAAGCAATCACTAGACCAACTTTGACTGTAATTTTGAAAGTGTTAAAATTGATAAAATCAGCCAAAATTCTGGATTTTAGCAGAAAAATACAGTAAGATCTAGCTCCTGAAATTTCGGAAAAAATGTCAGGGATGATGGCGCTCGGAGTGCACATGGTCGTCACAACTTTTTGCCAAATTTTCAGGGATGAGAGATATTGTGATTTTATTGCGGAATCCAAAGTTACAGCCGTTTTGGAAGTGTTTTGATTAGTGAAATTATCAGTCAAAGGTTGAATCAAGAAGGTTTTAAAAATTAGGGTTTTGACATTTAACCACTTAATTTTCAGAATTAAAGCACAAATATGAATTGACAATTTGCAATAGAAGGGTAGATCTGAAACAAGCATTAACAATTAAACATTCCACAAGTTTAATTACTAAAAAGAAAATTTTAGGGTTTTTATGCCATTAGCCTCTAAAATTTGCAAAAGATCAAACATGGAAATGTAATTAAGGAAACAAAATTTTCAGATCTAACAATGAATAATCAGAATGAGGATGTTCACGTTGGGTTCACCAAAATGTAAAGCGGAAAAATCGAACCCTAGTCGTTCTCCCCTCCCCAACTCCAAGGAGAGAGAAGGGAGAGTCACTAGGGTTGATGGTTTTCACTTAGGAGAGACTTTACATTCAAAAGAGGGGTTGAAACCCACAAGATCCAATCCCACGCAATGCAAGATTGGATTCTATATGAGTTTCAAGGGTTAAGACATCAAGGATACCCTCTTTTGTAAAGAATGTAGAAAGAAAGATTGAACTAGGAATGCATGTAAAGTAGGAAAGATTCGCTTATAAACAGAGATAGGGATATGGGATAAAGCTGCGGACCTGGAATTAGCAGTAAAATGTCGAGACGGTGCTGTTTTGCAAATTTGAGCAAAAGTTGATGGGACGATGGCGCCCGGCGTGCACACGGTCCTCCGAAAAATTCGCGAAACAAAGGGGGATCTATTCGTCTCTGCACAAGGATTCCAAATCTTCAATTACAGCCGCATACCTGCAACCTACACACAGAAAAGAGAGGACGATTGGGGGGTTAGGGATGAGGGGTTTGCCTTTAGGTCAAACCCCGGTTTTGGAATTAACCAAGAAGTGAGAATGCTGTAAATGTAAATGTTTGTAATGTAAACAAGTACTGATACCTTGTTGTAAGAATGTTTGTATTCTTACATGCGAAGGTGTAATGTATGTAGTATGTTGTATTGTTGTATGTGATCTCCTCTTCAATGGTTGAATCCTTGTCTTGAACGCAACACTTAGCCTTGAATGGAGACTTAGAATGCTCAATTGCTTGAAGGAATGCTTGAATGCTTGAATGTTTGAATGTTTGAATATTGCTTCTGCGTCTTTGCACACATGTCTTCCTCTTTCCTACCTCCTCAAATGGGAGGGGAAATGTAGTTTATATACTTGTCAATTAGGGCTGATAGACTGATTTTCCCGACCTTAGGCCGACCAGGAAACATTATTTTTCCAATTTGCAAACTTAAAGACCCGATGCCCAAAAGAGACCGGGCCCAAAATAGGGCCAGGGACCAGGGCGTTGGGTGCCATGGTCCTGGGGGACCAGGGCGCTGGGCGCCCTAGTCCTGAAGGACCAGGGCACTGGGCGCCCTAGTCCTAAAGGACCAGGGCACTGGGCACCCTAGTCCTAAAGGACCAAGGTGCTGAGCGCCATGGTCCCACCTCCCGGGATAGTAGGGTGCAAGGAGGGATCAGGCCAGGGTGCAGAGAAATGCAGTTTTTGGTGTCATAAACAGGTTTCAGGGTCTCCATTCAGGTTCAACGTTGCGCCGCCATCGTGAAGACCCAAATGCAGTCGAAATTGCAAGTGTCGCAATTTTAGGATGCTACACTTCCCATGATCCAATAGGTCCTGTAATTTTTTCATTTTTGGCGGTAGCAGACTCATAACTTTTGTATAATTTTTGAAAACTACCTTTTTTCTCAACAATTTTTTAACTGCTTTTAGCCAGTTTTTCTGTCAGGTCCTTCAATTATGAATCCTTCTTCTCCTACTCTGCAATTTCTAGTGCAGAGCCTGAATTTTTTATCCTTTTTGGTAAATCATTGCACTTGCTATCTGCTACTTTCCTCATTGATTTTTCATTTTCCAGGTCTTCCTGTAACTTTTCTATTTGTTTCTCCAGTTTATTTTTCTCTCTCTCCACCTTTAGTAGTAAAGTGTAGACCACTTCGTTAGTCCTTTTTGACACACTAATTTTGTCCACATTATGTACTTTGGAAAAATCCATTTGGAGGGTGCTAACTTGAAATTGAGAGGGATCTATCAAACTGTGTGGTGGATTTTTATCTTTAGATGGGCCCGGGGGCATAACAACCATGAACTCCATCATATCTTTCTGTGGGTCATATGCTGGAAATACCCTATTCCTTGCAGGTTGTTCATTTACAACTTCAGATATAGAAACCCTATGAAATGTTTTTTTTTTCTTTATTTGCTTTTGTTGTGTGTTCATATTTTTCATAGTAATCACGAAATTGAAGATCTGGGCTTGCTGAAGCAATTGAATGTTTGAAAGGTGACATAGGAATACCATAGGCTCCAGTTCCACTTATTCCTATGGTTTTAACTAATGCTTGATGAGGATTACCAACAATAGTTCTTGATGCTGTCCCACTCCCACTGACACTTTCATGTGTAGTTTTCATAGTCTTTTGAGGTGTGTGATCTAAAGCTGCAAATGATTGATTTGTAGTGTCAGTGGCACTTGATTTAGAATTATCAATAGTATGAGATTGAGTATCTACCTCTAGTGGCCTCTTGCAAGAGATATTTTGTTGTTGCCCTTGTCCAACACCAAGACAACTAGTATCAGTAGTAGTACCCATGCCAACCCCACCAATCACAACGACACTTGACTGAACAATAATAGGAATACTATCCCCAGATTCCCCACCAGTAGCAGTGGCACTTGATTCACCACCAATGGGAATACCATGATGTGGTGGTGGTTGTGGATTTGAACCTGAAATAAATGTAGGTGGAACCTGAGGGTAATGAGTAGTACCCATCCCTGATGAATCTAAAGAATCAAGTCCAATGACTGGTTTATAAGGACCTTTTGATTTTGACTGTGATGGAAATTGTACCTGAAGTGGATACCAAATGCCCTCTCCTTTGGGACCTAGACCACCACCTTTAAAACCCATTTTTTCCACAAGGTTTGCCCCTTTGCTATATTTTTCTTTCAAGGACTCACTGACTCCACCTAATATTTTAGGGACTATAGTAATTGTTGGAGGGGGTTCAACGACAACCTCATGATCATCATCATCTTCAGTCCTGCCATGCTCCATATCCTACAATTTGCTAAACTTTGCATCCTCGTCGATGCTCTCAAATTCTGCACTTGTCTTTGGTTCACCGAGATTCCTTCTTATATTCCAAAAATCATTTATTTTGGTTTGAGTGAAATAATTCTCTTTACATTCATCCAGAATTGATTTGAGAATAGATTTGTTAGATGGATTAGCATATTTTAGGTAGAAATTGTAGGACCTCCTACTTTGGATGCCCTGGCCCTCCTCTGTGTCCATTTGCAATGCCATAATTTGTGATGAAATTTCTCTAGTTGAAATGTTATTGTTAGCTACAATTTTCTCCATCTCTTTTTTCACCTCATCCCAGGAGTCCATGTTTCAAAGCTTTTCTAGCAATGGTTTACTTTCATGTTGACATAACATTGAAGAGTTCCCATTTTTCTTAAGCCTTGCTTGAACTGCACTGATTGGATCATACTACCAGAGACCCTCATCACCAAAGTTAAAAACTGTCAAAAAATCATGTGCCACATTGAATGATTTTCTCTCAAATGTGAACCCTCCACATGAGAAAGGCAAGGAAGGAAATATTCTCTTCTTTTGCTGACCATGGAAGTTCCTATCTGTGCTCTCCAATTGTCGTACGTACTCTAATGTAAATACCCTCTCTGTCACATGTATTGGAAGTCTGTATGGTTTTATTGCCGATCCGTAAAACCTTAACACAGTAAATTCTTCCATGAAGAACCAGTCAACCAATTCTATTTGACTTCCAAGTTGAATGCAATCTCTACAAGACACAGGCAACCTAGGCATTGGAGTTCTTGTAATTTCATTATATATTGGTGCCAAAAAGAAGTCTACAAAATGGTTGTAGTTCTTTCTGTTATCATGCATCCTTATCTTTGGCGTTCATTCATATATTGGACACTCTGTTCTCTTCTCAGTCTTCTCATCAATCTTATAGCTCATAATTTGAAGCTTCTTGGTCTCGAATATTGCACGATACTTGGATAGAAGGAGATAGCACAAGTAGGATGAGAACCTAAATGTCTTACAGGAACCTTTTTTGATCATTAGTAATTGTTTTTGCATGGATTTTTCAATATGGTCAATAAAATTATATCTTATTGGCTGACCTGCACAATGGATATTATAAATCATTTCAAGAAGGCTTGCACCCACTTCCCTATCATTTTCCAATCCTAGGCAAAATGACAGCAAGGAAATAGTATCCCCAACCCATGGAACAAAAATGTTAGAATCATAAGGAGGCTTATGATTCTGATCCAACGCAATACCAGTACCACTTTTTATTAGAGCTTTGACAAATGAATCTCTATGACTTGGATCAAGACTCTCATAATTCCCTGCTAGCTTTTCAAGGTCAATTTGGATGTTTGAGTTTTGGGCTTCAAATCCTAGGTTCAACAAATGAGCAAATTCTCCCTCGTTTATGGATAGAATTTCCTCTTTTGTATTTTTATTGACAATTGATTTTTTATCTTCATCATATTTTTCGGCGTAGACCATGACAAAATCAAGGCAAGGGAATACTTTAGGTAACACCATGCTTCCCAATCCAACATCCCACGATGCGATTTTATTTGTTTTTTGTTGTAACATTGGGTTGAAAATAGTAAATTTTGCCCTGGATGCATCTCCCGCCTTCCTAGAAAATGTATATCTAATATCTATGATACGCTTTTCACCATGGATAGCAGGGTCATAAATATCATGGTATTCATCAGTGAAACCTAGTGTTTTAACCAGTTTGGTTAGGTACATTTTGTTTTTCACTTGGCTTCTTCTTGAACTACTGCTTCCCATTTTCCCCATCACTATTATTGTTAATAATTCAAAATAATGCTAGATAAAAACCTGAAAATGTTAACCCTCAAATTGGACCATGAGATTACCAAAAGCAAAAAAGGCGGGATGTAGGTGTTCTATATTTTACCTAGAAATTGGAATTTCTATTTCACTAGATTGGCGCAGACAGTCTCTGTTGTAACTTGGATTCCTTGATTTAGTAGTTGTTTCTGAATCTCCCTCGATTTACAGGTTTGTCCATGAAATGAAAGACGATTATGATTTATGAGTCTCTTATTTTGAAAAATCTGAAAAAGTAGAAAAGTAAAACCTAAAGGGCAAAATATCTAGAATCATGTTGTAATTTTATTAATTACTATTAATAACTATTCGATGCCGAAGGACAAAACATTCATTACTTCAGTATAAATTCTAAGGACATTATGAATCATCTTGTATAAATTCTGAGGACATTAAATGTAATAAGTTCAATTCCGGGCGAAGTTCTCCCAAATGTTTTCACTTCCCACATTCAGGCCAAAATCCACCCTAAGTTGTTGTTGATCTTTGCTCATCCAATGGATGAGGGACCCCAAGGTACTTGTTGTGACTTTACGGGTCTATTTTTAAAGTCTGTTTAATAATTTTAAACTTCCGCCCGAAAAAGTTCTTTTAGACTTAATTATATTTAATTAAATTTAAAATGTTTTAATTCTGGGCGAAGTTCTCCCAAATGTGTTCACTTCCCACATTCGGGCCGAAATCCACCCTAAGACATTGATCTTTGCTCATCCAACGGATGATGGTACCTGTTGTCAGTTGTCGTGGGTCCCATGACTTCTGCCAATTTTCGGGCATGTCACCATACTCGTGTCACTTTTTTGAGAAAAGTTCTCAGAAATTTCATCACTTCCCACATTCGCCCTGAAATCCATCCTAAGTCGTTGATCTTTATTCATCCAATGGTCGATGATACCTATTTTTAGATGTAGTGGGTCCCATGACTTCTGCCATATTTCTGGCACGTCACCATACTTGGACATGTGTCACTTTTTGGGTTTGATTTTTAAGTCTATTTAATCATTCTAAACCTCCGCCCAAAAAAAAGCTTTATAGACTTAATTATATTTAATTAAATTTAAAATGTCCAATTCCGGGCGAAGTTCTCAGAAAGGTGTTCACTTCCCACATTCGAGCCAAAATCCACCCTAAGTCGTTGATCTTTGTTCATCCAACAGTCGTTAGTTCGATGGTACCTGTTTTCAGATCAAGTGGGTCCCACAACTTTTGCCATTTTTCTGGCACGTCACCATACTCATGTCACTTTTTGGGTCTATTTTTAAAGTCTATTTAATCATTTTAAAATTCCGCCCGAAAAAGAGATTTATAGTCTATAGACTATAAACTTAATTATATTTAATTAAATTTACAATGTTCAATTCCGGGCGAAGTTCTCACAAGTGTGTTCAATACCCACATTTGGGCCAAAATCTACCCTAAGCCATTGATCTTTTCTCATCTGATGGACAATGATACCTATTGAGAACTTGAGTGTTATTAGATGTCGTCGGTCCCATAATAAGAGACATTTAAATTGTAAAGATGTGCAAACTGCAATAGTTTGAGATAACTATTAAATATAATGTTAATATTATTTGTAATTAAAGATGTGCAATAGTTTGAGATAACTATTAAATATAATGTTAATATTATTTGTAAAAATTTGAAATTCAAAAATAGTATAAAACATGAAACTTAGATTCTAGAATAAAACAAATAACTAAATAAAAATATAAATTTTGATATACAATTTGAAAGGTAAAAGTTTAATATAAAAAAGAAAACATTCAATATTAAATCTAAAATATTAATTTAAAGTTTAACAAAATTCTTTGAAAATATGTTTACGATATATAATTTTAAAAAATAGTTTTAAAATATATATAAAATTTCAACATAAATTTAGTGTATTAATTTAAAAAAATGTGCAGTCCTCAACTTGTTAAGGCGAGCAAATTTGGAAAGTACAAATGCTAAGGTGGCGATTAATTGTTGCAGAGGGAGTTGTTTGCGGCATGTCGCACGAACGGAGGAAGGGGAGGATGGCAGGAAATCTTTTTCTTGATCTCATGGCATTAATGCCTTATCATGCACATTCATTACCCAACCTATAAGAGTTAAGACGAAGGCAAAATTTATTACCTTATGATCTGTGTACCAGTTTTTGCTTTGAAGCAGAACAAATATGTAGTTCGTAGAATCGTAGCTTCCAGTTTTTGCTTTGAAGCAAAACAAATTTGTAGTTCATAGAATTGTGGCTTCTATAAGACATTTTTTGCAAGAAGTGCTTTTGAAATTGAAGGTGACCATGGAGGCCAATTTCACACTTCGAACAGACAAGAAGTTGGTGCCCTTTTTGGGCAAAGTATTTGATAAACGAATGCAAGGACTATTCAAGTTTAAGGAGGAGAAGTTGTTGGCGATAGCTTGATTGATGCTTGCGGAGGAGGTGGCACATATCAATCACCGGTATCGAACTAACATGGAGGTTTACTCTCTGATTCTGGCGTGGGCCTGTGAATTCGAACCGGAGGTGGAAAAGGTAAAATTCACATTGGTCAAATTGATTGATGGGGATTGTTTCATTAACCTGGATTCAATCTTGGAGTGGGTGGTGCCAGGAGTTGGCATTCCAATTAAGGTAGGGGACAACCGGGACAAATTAATTCCTTTTATTCGTGGCCCAGATGATGAAATCAAATACCAGTGTCGTGAACGTGCTCGAGTGGGGTGGGAAGCGATGAAACTCTTTGTGAAATTAACTAGGGTGGATGAAGTCCTGAAGGCTTTGCATGTGGTGGAAAGGATGGAGGTTGGTAGGGAATTGAGAGATAGGGCTCAAGAAGGAAGGGCCATATAGCTACTGGCAAGCTTGGAGGGTGACCCCGACTTCGGGTGCCTAAACAATATTCCAAAAATGAAAGCTGGAGAGGTAAAAGGGAAAGACAAAGCATCGACCTCTGAGGAGGGAAGGGACTAGGAGGAGGCGACCCAAGGGGATAGTGAGGCTGAGTGAGCAGCCTATCAGCAATGAACTGGTTTTTTTGTCTACTTGTTATAAGCTGTGGGCAGTATGGTTTTCTCTCTGTCTGCGTTTATGCATGAATGACTGCAAATTTTGTACCTTGAAACTTTTGAATTAATAGAATGAAAAAACCTTTACCGATAAACTTTTGTATCTTGAAACTTTTGAAATTTTGTATTTCGAATGACTATATATTTATAAAATTATAATCAATAATATTCAATGTACAAATAATTAATGGAACGAACTAATTTTTTTTTATAGCATTACATTAAAAAGATCACAGTATTAAATTTATTTCCATTGTTTAACAAATAATTGAAATAACGTAGCTCATATACAAAAATCATTTGAAATAAATTAATTAATAAAAATGAAATAGAATCATAGAAAGCATTTTTATATCCATAAGACTGTAAGAAGCAAACTGAAACAAACTAGAATTTGAAAAATTATCATTAATATTTATGCTTTTGAAATTTACAATTTTTTCGTCTAAGACTTGAGTCCCTCAGAACTTAAAAGCCAAAATGAGTGAGCCACTGTCACTCAGCCTGTTAGGGTTCAAGGACATAGGAAAAAAAAACTACAGGAGGGCGAGGCTAGGGCACAGGTAGTGGAATTGTTTACAATTTTGCCCTAAGAATCTAGCCCTCCTTCCATGTAGAATTCTTCAAGCCACATGTAGTTTGGAAAGTGGTCTAGGAGGAACCATTTCCAAAGGAAGTCCCTACCAATCCACACCCATTTTCTATGATGCGTCAGCTGCTCCGCATTCAAGTTTAGGAGAAACGATTGCCTGGCCACTAGCACTGCTTGGTCAGGGAGGAGAAGCTTGGATAATTCAATCGCCCAAGGGATCCCCACCCCTACTTCTGTAAGGACGAAAAGAGTAATGTTGTCTCCAAGGAAGTCTTCCTTAAAAACCTTCCTCAACAACATCAACATATCCACCTTGTCTCCTCCCAGGTCCAGAAGAGATGCTAAGAAGCGAGATGTAATGTCCATGTTAACACGGTACCTATTTTCGTTTCGCAGAAACTCTCTGCCCAACACCATCCGCACAGCCTCATTGGTGAACGATCCAACCTCATTGCAGACTGATTTGAGGGTTGGGTCTCTAACGGAGCCTAGAAATGCCCTTTGGTCCTCTACAGAAATGCTTCTCAAGTGGATGGGAGTGTCCATCTTGAGAAAATAGATTAACAAATCAAACAACCTAAGCCTATAAACCTAAAATACCATGAGCTAAAGCTTCAACGATTTATCTACCAAATGGCAAAGCCTAATTGAAGATGAAATAAGCAGAGATCGTATATAAACTGTTGAAGCTCTTGATTGTAATAATTACTTCTTTAACTGTATTAACTGCTATAATTTTTTTTAAATTTTCACATCTCTGCAAATCTTTCCCATAAATGCACTATTGTGCAAAAATGGAAACAACTATGAACCAGTACCAAATTGGCAAGTATCACATTAGAAGTCGTGGGGATAGAGTGGATTGCAGTAAGTGAATAGATATATATTAAATGAACAAAATTATCAATCATGATTTGTGACATTTGATACGTGTCTATTGAATCCAATTCCATTCCGGGCACTTTCTGGTGAGCTATGCTCTCTTCAAAAAATTGGGCCGAAATAAAACTTTAGCCATTGATCTACGATCATCAAACGGTTTAAAATAATTGATAGATTTTAGGTATGTGTCACCCTTCATGTGTCAAAGAGGCTGCACTTATTGATACATCATGCATAGTCCGGACTCATTGTATTATGAATTTATGTGATGTGATGTATTGATGTGATGTGATGTACCTTGTCTATTAATGACAATGAATTCATGAAATCACCAATAAATTATATATTTTTCCATAAATAACAAAATATTCGCCAATACATTTAAATAATTTTCAAGTGGTGGAAAAAAATCACCAATACATTTAAATAATTTTTCCTTCAGAGTAAAATTTTTTGCTCATACAATTATATATTTGTTCCTTTTAACAATAATTATTCTCCTCCCACAATAAATATTTCCCCATAGAACAAGGTATTATTCGCTATAAATTTATGGAATTATCGTACCCTAGAAAAAAATCGCCAATACAAAATATTTTTTTTTCCCATTTTTAAAAAATATTTCGCCATCGATATGAAAATTTCCCCCCGAAAATAAAGTCCGATTTGCCAGGATTTTACACAGTTGCTCGGGGGGTGGTTTCTTAAAGTTATCCCTGTCTACTACATTAGTCTCACTTTGGTGGGATATGAGCTAAACTACATACCCATTGAGCGTGCATGTTTTGCTGTGGTCTTCACTTCGCAGAAATTACGACATTACATGCTAACACATAAGACTAAGTTGGTCGCAAGGATCGATCCATTGAAATATCTTCTCAACAAAGCAATGCTTATTGGTCGACTAGCCAAATGGGTGATGCTCCTAAGTGAATTCGACATTGAGTATGTGGATAGAAAAGCAATAAAAGAACAAGCTATTGCAGATAAATTAGCAGATGCTCCTATGATAGATGATGCTCCTCTAACTTCAGAATTTCCAGATGAATCCATTTTGACAGTAACACAAAGCCTTGGCAACTATACTTTGACGGCTCATACACACAGCATGGTGCGGGAGATGGCATACTCTTCATCACACCTCAAGGGGATTCCATACCAAAATCATATTGATTATCATTTCCTTGCACTAATAACATTGCAGAATATGAGGCATTAACAATTGGATTACGGATTGCAGTTCAGTGGAAGATCCAGGAACTTCATGTTTTTGGGGACTCTCAACTTGTAATTCGTCAAGCAACTGATGACTACCAAACTAAAGATAAAAAATTAATGCCTTACAAAAGAATGGTGGATGACTTGAAACAACATTTCGTGAAGTTAGATTTTGAGCAGATACCAAGAGAGAAAAATCAAGTCGTAGATACCATGGCTACTGTTGCTTCATTGATCGATCTACCACAGAATAAAACCCGCTATGAGTTCTTGGTGGATAACCTTTTGGTTCCCTCGTATGAGATCACTCCTACTAAGATGATATGTGTCATCGGTCCTGATTCCCATTTATATGGTTCCATTTTCGCATACCTTCACAATAATACCCTTCCTCCTGACTTATCCAACAACCAACATCGCACTTTCATTCACCAATATTCTCGATACGTCATTTTAGCCGATATCCTATACCGTCGAGGTCTAGATGGCACTCTCCTTAGATGTTTAGAAACGGACGAAGCTCAGATTGTGTTATGCAAAGTTCATGAAGGGATATGTGGTCCACATTCTAGTGGTCCTACCTTGGCCAAGAAACTCATCAGGATTGGATATTACTAGCCCAATATGGAAAAAGACTCATATCACTTTGTCAAGAAATGTAAGCAATGTCAAATCCATGGAGACCTCATTCATGTGCCAGCGCAAGAACTTCAACTGATTGTGACTCCTTGGCCCTTTTGCCAATGGGGACTCGATCTCATAGGCAAGATTCACCCTCCTTCTTCTAATGGCCATAAATTCATCATCACTATTATAGAGTATTTCACAAAATGGATCAAAGTCGTGCCTCTTACACAAGTCACTGGAAAATGGATTGTTACATTCATTCTCAACTACATCATTTGTCGTTAAGGTATTCCTATTTTTACTATCACCGATAACGGGCATCCCTTCAAAAATCAAGATGTTCGTGAACTCTGTGATCGCTTCCATATTACCCATCGTTTCTCAACACCTTATTATCCCCAAGGTAACGGCCAAGTTGAGGCATCTAATAAAACCATTCTTAAAATCCTAAAAAAGACAGTCGATGATGCTGGCCGCAATTGACATATCCAACTTAATCCCGCACTTTGGGCTTACCGCACAAGTGTTGGCACACGTACAAGAGCCACACCTTATTCACTTGTCTACGGTGTTGAAGCTATCTTGCCACAAACTTGAACACACCTACAAGAGCTTACAAGAACTTGAACTATTGGATGAACGCAGACAAACTGCTTTTAATCATCTCAAGGCTTATCAACAACGAATGAGTCGCAGTTACAATCATTAAGTCAAGCCTCACACATTTGAGGTAGGTGACTTAGTTCTCAGAGAAAATCCTAAAAATCAGCAAGACAAAGAAAAGAAGGGAAAGTTCAAACCAAATTGGCCTAGTCCTTACATCATCACAACAACCTATGGATCCGGTGCATATCAGCTCTCAACTACAGATGGCGAACCTTTGGAGGATCCTATCAACAGCATGCACCTTCGCAGGTTTTACACATAGCTCTTTAGAGTATCCTAATTCAAAAATACAAAAAAAAATAAAAATATTCAAAATACAAAAAAAAATCATAAAAATAAAAAAATCGTTACTTGGTGAAAACCTGGCAAATAGGCGCCTTATGACACAAATTTTTTTTTTGAAAAATAAAAAAAGTAAAGAAAAACATTTTTCGTCCAACAACGAAAACCACTTCGGTGGCACCTTGAGCAAGTACCATGGTGAAAACCGGGTCACCGACGCCATGTGTAGAGACATTGCTCCTCCCTCCTTCAGGATTCCATTTCATCCTTTCACTTCGCACACACTCACAACCTATTCATCCATAATAAACACACCCATTCTCATCATGGCTTGTCATTGATCTATCCAAGAATGGTTAGCCATTCATAATAAACCTCCCTTTTTCACCCCTTTCCATCCATAATAAATCAGCTCCTATCTGTGGCTAAGGCAAATCCTACGTCTGGTGATGGGTGTGGAACTAAGAGTATCACACATTCTAAGGAGTACAATTTCTTCTAGTCTTCTTCAGTCTATCCGTGCACAATCCACAATAAAGCAACACTTGCATCGCCAGTCCACAATAAAGTTCTGTCTTCTCCACAATAAAGTATCAATTGCATGGATTCAGTCAGTTTCAGATGAGACACAATAGCAACAATGGGCTTCAACAAATCAAATATTTCAACAAACTCTGAAAACATTATAGTTCAGTGTTGTCTATCCTTTTATGAAAGTAAACATTGTGACCACAATCAAATAGACTTATACAAGTGACAAGAGACACTAAACTTGAGGACTATAGTGGATGTTGGTGTTGAGTCTTGGTTTTCTTTTTATTTTATCTTTCTGTGACATGTCTTTTAGCTTTTCTGGGATGTCTTTGACTAGAGTTACTAGAGTTTCTATCTCCAGGATGTCTTTGACTAGAAAGGCGAGGATGGGATATCGTCGCCTATTTTTCTTTGATGTCCGTGGATTGTCTCTTAGTAATGCTATGACTTGTCCAAGGATATGAGGAAACTGTGAGTCTAGTATGAAATGGGGCGTTCCTTGTTTGCGACTATCTTATCTCCATGCAAACGGGTACAATGACTTTCTAGGTTGAACATATGCCTAGATTGTCATAACCTATTTTGCCATAATAAAGCTCAATGATGATAACGCACAAGAAGCTCTTTCATTTTCATATCTTCTATCTTCCATCCCTCTTTCTTGATTGACTTCCATCATCCTTCCCGAGTCCGTGTAGCATGCTATCACATGACTGAGTATAATGACACACCAAAAATATTTGCATTTCATGTAGTGGCACCTGCATTAGCACATGTTAGCATTTCATACATACATATTGATATCACAATCACATCACATCCTGCACACAACACATGTTAGCAAATTTAACATTCATATTCATCTGCATAACATATTAAAAAACATAAAAGAACAAAAATATTGCATTTTATCATGTACATAAGCATCATATAGAAACATGCAACATAGAACATATAGACGCATCACATCACATAGATACACATGCATATAGCTGCCATAAAGATGAATCATCTCATAATATATATATATATATATATATATATATATATATATATATATATATATATATATATATATATATATATATATATATATATATATATATATATATATATATATATATATATATATATATATATATATATATATCTCAAAATCATAAGTGTCATGTTACAATGATGTCAAAATCATATGGCTACAATCACTCGAAGGTGTCTACATCATCATACAAAATGGTACAAAACTGATACATAGGGAGCCCTCTAAGGCTATGATGAACTCCCTCCCTCGGAGCCACCTAGCCTCGATGGAGTCTGAGCCCTGGAAGGACCCGCCCTAGGATCATCTCTCCTGCCCCCTCTATCTGGTGGTGGTGGAGGACCCATGACCCCACCGCTAGACACCTGTCTCCTGTCTCTCCCTCCAATGGTCGTCGCAGTTTGCGATGGTCTACGAAAGCTCCTCACCCGCTGCTCTGGTGGCACCACTCCATAGTATAGGTCTCTCCAGTAGCCTATCTCCTCCCCGGCCCGCAGAACATAGGCATATCTAGCTCCTGTGTCCTCTGCTACCTATCTCCCTGCCCTCAGTGCTGTCTTAGCCTCTGTATAACGTTGGATAGCCTGATTCCTCTCCCACTCCGTATCCCTTAGCTGTCTCTTGAGTCTAGCTGTCTCCCTATCGAGATCCTAGATCTCATCTGCCTGTCCCTGGCAGATCTCCCTCAACTCTAGTAGCTCATCCTCCTCCTCTCCCCCCTCCCCCTGTGGCTGCTCCTGGCCCTGTACCTATCCCTATACCTATGGCTGCTCCTATGGTTGCCCCTGTACCTCTCCTTGTCCCTGTCTGGGAACCTGTGTTGCTGGCACCTGTAAAGGCAATCCACCTCTACCCCTCACTATGTGAGCCTACCGAGCCTGCCTCTCCTCTCTCCTACTATACCTCACCTCCTCCATTGGCCTCTACCTTCTCCATCTCCATCATCATCCCCATCCCTGCCACCATCTCCATCTATCTTCTCCCCAGGATCCATCAACCATGGAAACTGATGCTCTGCCCAATATGTAGTATACTTTGCA
Organism: Cryptomeria japonica; assembly: GCF_030272615.1. NCBI lineage: Eukaryota > Viridiplantae > Streptophyta > Pinopsida > Cupressales > Cupressaceae > Cryptomeria > Cryptomeria japonica. The sequence continues at coordinate 251,220,860 of NC_081408.1, forward strand.
TCCATCTCTGCATCCTCTATCTCTGGCCACATATCCCAAGGCAAGGGCACCATCTCTACCAGTTGCATCACTGCCTGATCATATGAAAACAATGGCTCGAAGTGCACTTGATCCCTCACTATCCGAGCATACATCTCAGAACCCCGTGGCATCCACTATATCCTACCAAAATGCCTGCCCACCCTATCCACCAACTGCCTCTCAAGTACATAGGGTGTCCACCCAATCAGATACCTTCTCCTGAATGTATATGGCAACTCCACTGCGTCATCCTCCCACTCCTCGCACTCTCGGTATGGCCTCCATACTACAGTGTCAATCTCATCAATGACCCTGCGCCAGTACTCCAATCTCCTGATCCGCAACTGAGATGTAATCATATCATATAAATGCATGAAATTGCACCCATGGCCCCTGCCTCTAAAATGAATCAGTCGGGTAACCGACATATGCTCATTAGCCCACACCTGTAATAATGTCACTCTGCAGCCCAATCCTACTAATCCATGGTATACAAAATGATGAAGCTCATAATACAAATGTGCCAACAGACACGGTCCCCATGCAAGTCTAGTATGCTATGTCACCAATGTCTCCAATGTGCTACCCCAGCCCACAACCAATCCTCGTGTCGCCCTATCCAGATAGAGGAACCCACAGATCACTCCTGCAAGTACTATTGGTAGTGCTAATCCAGTCCATGTCATCGTGTCCCATGCCACGTGTCCAACCCTCATCTCCATTCCTAGATCCTGGAACACTCATCTTAGTGCATCCTTGTCTCCATCTCGATCATAGGGTACTAACTCCCCATCGATCAGTATCCTCATAATCCTGTAGACATCCTCTAAGGTGAATGTCATTTCACCCATTGGCAAATGAAACGTACAAGTCTATGAGGGCCATCTCTTAGCCAGCACAGTCAACAACTCTATGTTTGCCCGAAACTCAGGCACATACATGATATGTCGCAGTCCTATAACCTCAATCGCTGCCCTATGCTCAAATGTCAGCTCTAGTTGTAAACTTTGAGTCGATGGGAATCTCTCCCGTGACTCTAGCATAGGTAGGTACTCTTGCAGTCAAGCAAATCAACTATGTCAGTCAAAGTGGCATTCCTTGTTCATCACAAAATGTTGCTTATGATACTCTATCTTAGTGGCACTCCCTATTCATCACAAAGTGTTGTTGTTTATCCTAGTGGTACTCCCTGTTCATCACAAAGTACTACGTGTTTGCAATCTCTGTTCATCACAAAGTGCTTCTCTTTTTAGTACTCCCTGTTCATCACAAAGTACTACTTTTTTATCCTAGTGGCATTCCCTATTCATCACCTACTTTTTAATCCCCATGGCATCCACTGTATCTTGTCGAACTGCCTGCCCACCCTGTCCACCAACTGCCTCTCAAGCACATAGGGCATCCACCCAATCAGATACAGGCTCTCTTGCATCTATTGGCCTTTGAAATTGATGAACGCGATCGAATCTATGCACCAAAGCCATCGCTACTGACTGCTACTGCTCTATTCTCTCTCTGCACTTTGATCTCTTGGATGTGTGGATGACAATGAGGGTGTTTTCCCCTCATGGTCTATCTTATAGACTTCCCTAGCCCTATCTCTAGCCCTAGTCTCCTGAGTTAGTCTTCTTTATCCCGTGACTCTGTCACTCTATCCGGTCAGTCCATTCTAGCCTTTCTTTCTTATCGAGAGATTGTCTGTGATCTTTCCAAACATTTTCATCCAATCTCTCGAGGGGGCATATCATTCCCATCTTGGGAAAACTTTGTATCAATTTATCTAATCTTCTTTGAAACAACGTGACAAGCTGCATTGTCTCAAAGAGGGGAAAAATGTAGACACCTAAAATTGTCTTGTCTAAATAAATAAATTTATTTATTTATTTAATTATCGTAGCCTAATTCTTCTATTAATTAAATAAATCTTTATTTATTTAATTAATTCATTTACCCTCTTCTAGCCTTATTTCTCATTTAAATAAATACATTTATTAATTTAAATTCCCCTTTTCCTAAATTAAATAAATACTTTTATTTATTTATTTGATCCCCACTTCTTCTATTAATTCAATGAGTCTTTATTTATTTAATTAATTCATTAACCTTTTCTACCCATGACACATGCCATTCATCTCTTAATTCATACATTACCTACCCTTTCATTATTTTCTTATTTTCTATACCTACCCTCTAATCATAGCTGACCATTTATCTTTTACACCTCTCAATCTTATCCCTCCATTTCTTATAGTGTCTTCTATATAAGGAGATGCTTCCTTCATTATCAACCCCTCAACTATGCATTCAGACCTGACTACTCTATGCTTTCAAACTTTCATATGCGATCAAGCCTACTTGCAACCACATTTCCATTCTTTGTTGAGCTCTTGTGCACATATAAAATCTAAGAGCAAATATATCAAGCAAGATCAATGGAGATAGGAAGAATGGAGATCCAAACCCTATTGGACATGTGATGGTATAATCTTTGTTATTTCATTTGATTTTCATTGTCTTAGGTAATCTTCATATGTTATGGTGGATATTTATTGATTGTTAGGCTAGGGTTTTTGTGGTTGAATTCATTTAGCCTTTCAATATTGTTGTTATCCATTTTCATGATATACAACTAGTTTGCAGAGTAATCCAAAGTCTGAGGATGAATATTAAGAAGCTGCATAAGAGCTTGAGGCAGAAGAGGCTGAAGGGTCGGAAGACAGAAGAGAGGAAATATTTCTGAGAGCCGTGGTGCAAGCAAGTAAAGTTCATAAAGTGGAGGTTTCAAACTTTTTCAGAACGCTGAACCCAAAGGATATGATTGATTGGATCAAAGAGTTGGAGAATTACTTTGAGTTTGAGGATGTCAAGGAGTTGCAAAGAGTTCGGTTGGATCAGACTAAGTTGAAAGGGCATGCTACCTTATGGTGGAGACAATTACAAAGAGACAGAGTGGAGAATGGTGAAATGAAGATCACCTGGTGGAGGCAGATGGTTGCAATATTGAAGGCCAAGTTCATACCGGGAGACTATGAGTTGGGATTTTTCAAGAAGTTGCAGAACCTGAAACAAAGAAACATGATTGTGAAAGAGCATACTGAGGAATTATACAAGGTGATGATCGGATCTAGACATAGAGAGATGGATGCAGAAAAGGTGGCGAGGTACATAAATGGACTTGCATTTAACATTCAGGATGAGATGAGTATGTTGAGGGTTTCCTAGTTGAAGAAGCTTACCAGTATGCTTTGAAGGCTAAGGAGAAGGTGAGAAGGAGATAGCCTAATAACCCTAGAAGGAAGGAGAGATTCAAGGGGTAGATGAGTACAGAGAAAGAGAATGTGGAAGATGAATCAAACCTAAGTGGAGTAAAGAACTGGAACAGAAAACATAGAGGAAAGGCAGTGGTAGTAGCAATAGAGAATTTCCCGGCACATGTTTCAAGTGTGGAGAAACCAAACATAGATTTTATGAATGTAAGCAGGGAATGGAAAGAAGTTGTGTGGCGAATGAGGAACCAGAAGGTGAAGTTATTAGAATTGACTATGCACCCAAGCAAGGAGAATCCCTTATGTTCAGAAGAGTCATGATGGAGCATAGTAGTGAAGATACCAGACCTACTCAGAGAAAGAGTCTTTTTCGGACTATGTGCAAATCAGGTGGTAAGTGTTGCAAGGTTATTGTGGATAGTGGAAGTACTGATAATTTGGTATCAGAGGAGATGGTAGTGAAGCTTGGATTGAAGAGGCTTGAGCATCCTTGTCCTTACAAGGTAAGTTGGTTACAAGATGATCAAAAGTTAGAAGTAACGGAGCAGTGTTTGGTGAGCTTTAATATTGGACCTTTTAGGGATGAGGTCTTATGTGATGTTGTATCTATGAGTGCTTGTCATGTCTTATTGGGAAGACCTTGGCAGTTTGACAGAGGAGCTATTTATGACTGTAGAAGAAACCTAATCACTATTGAGAAGGATGGGCATAAGTTCACATCGACTTCTTTGAAGGAGAAAGAGAAGGAGGTGAAGAATCTGAGTCTTGAGAGAAGTTGCAGTACTAAGAAATTGATTGCAGAGATTATACTGGAAGGAGGCATGGGTTTACAGAAGGATCTGATAGATAAGTCTAATAACAAGATAGAACCGGATGGCAAAAAGCTTATGGTGACAAACCGGTTGAAGTCTTGTGGCAGAAACAAATATGAGTTGCAAATGAAAGAGAGAAGTAAGTAGAGACAGTGTGCAGATTTGAAGAAAAGGAAGAGAAATAAAGAGAGTCAGGAGTTAGAGAATCCAGTTGAGGTTCCAAAGGAGTTAAGGAGGAGGTTTGCAGATATGGAAGATGTTTGAATCAGAAATGAGCATGGGGTCTTTATCTGAAATCCTTTTTGATTTTCATGAGTTGTCTCTCATGGAACATCTCTTTCTATTTGGGATGTCTGATGAAGGAGCATCCTTGGTCTTTGAGCAATCTTGCATCAACCAAAAAAATCTCCTTTCAGTTTAGTTCTTGTTCAGTTCTGTGTGTAGTTTTTTGTGTTCCTATTGGTAGGTCCCGGTGGTAGATTGTTTTTCATTGAAGATCATATTTTTGGTTTCCAGTTTCATTCATGTGCTTAATTCCATATTTTTAGTCCATTTGGATTCTTTTTCAGCTAGTTATCGCTTCTGGTTTGACTGTTTCTGGGTTCTAGGACAGTTCTTGAGCTTACTAGTTGGTTTTCCTTCATTTCTGGAGTGGTTTCTTGGTGTGTGGATCTATTTGGGGTCTTGTTCGATGTTCTTTGGCATGTGGCTGACCTTCCTGTTGACCCACACTTCTTGGTTGTTATTTTGCAAAGGAATTTCTTTCATTCTTAGGGCTGACCTAACTACATGTTTCATTTTTCCTGCATTGGTAAATGTAATCTTTTGTGGCCGACTCGAATATGTTTTGGAGGGTATATATATGGTATTATGTAATCATTTATGGGAAAACAAATATTAGAATAAGGGTTTAGGTTCATGATTAGATATCTGGTTGACTCTGAGAGTACCAGATGGATTGTATCTAGCATGTAACTGGTTGACTACCAAATGTTCTATGATGACTATATGATGATAACCGGTTGGTTGCCGAAGGTTCTAAGACAATAATATGATATGTTTCTATAATCTTTCTATGTTTTATTGTTGCTTTCATTGTGTTACTATTGCTACATAAGCCGGTCAGTTCTCTTTTGATGATTCACCGGTTATGGTTGCATCAGTTTGGCAAGGCTTAGAGTGCAAAAGAGGAGCATAAAATCCTCTTGTTCATCAACCATTTCCAATTCCTTAATGAAACATAGGTATATTCCACGTGCAAAAAAAAATTCATATTATTTATGCCTTGGTTAGAACCTTAGAGTCAAGGCTTAATATAGAAAAAAACACCAATAGACTTCATGTTGCTACCTAAGGTGTTTATAAATAAATTTGAGACTAAAAACACACAAAACATACTCTTATGCTCAAGTTAGTAGTTATCAAAAATTAAATTTTGTGTTGATTTTTTCATAATATGCAACATGAAATATCATCTCTTCCCTCACATGGTGCACAATTCTATAAAAAAAATGCAATTTTAATAATAAGCATAGACATAAACAATGTGGAATCAAGTGGGATATGCAACATGGTGTCTAATTTTGTCTTTATATGTTTTTTTATTAAAATAAGGCGGGTTTTTGATAGGGCCCAAACCACACAACAAAACATTGAGGTTAATTAAGGAGTAACCTAGCAACTGTGGGTGATCCCACAATAATGGATTATAAAATTGGTACATCCTTATTTTTGCTTAAAGTCACATTTAAAAAATATATATAATGATTTGAGCCTTGAGATGTCCCATTGAAGGAATTAGTTGAAGAGGGATATATCAAACCCCCTTCGATAGAACCCCTCTAGTCTTAAATCATGCCTATAATAGAGTCTCCTTTGCACCTATCAAAATGCTGACAAAAACTACTTTTAATTTACATTTTAGAAGGTCAAAGAACTTCACTTAAAATTTATATTTTGTAAGTACGTAGTCCTTATCATAAGCTTTCAAAAAATAATAATTTTAAATATATTTATTTTTTATTTTTTATGAATAAGTTTTCTGCTGAACATTAAAATCTTGTTGGTGTAACTATGCATAGATATTACGTTAACCTCTACTATACAACTATAAATAGTTAGAAACTGCAAACAGCTATGCAACTACAACTACCTACATTCCTATATGTATCGTCAGGCCAATTTAATCGAATCAATCAATTTTCTACTATCTTTTATCATATGGTGAAAGTGATAGTTCTATGATGGATAGTCATGTGAAAGAGTAATGCATGTGGGTGGAAGAATAATGCGACATATTCACCATAGTAGCTTCACTTGAATGGGAGACAATAGATACTATGTATATGAAAATTTGATGGATCTAGCGATTACCATCAGAGCATGAAAAATTCCAATGGTCAATTTTTGTAGCTTTCAATGATGAGAATGAAATAAATATTGGGACAATGAAGATCTCACATAGTGAGCATTTGCTACAGCACAACAAATAATATATAATGTCATGCTAATTTACATCCAAATCATAGCAATTAGAAGTTGTTAAGCCTGCAAATTTTGCCTATGATTAGACCATACAAGTTGGGGTTAAATTCTATTATCGTAGCATCATCTAGTCAGTGGTCATACAACCTATTTTTAACTATACTTGTGACAAGTTACCAATCCTAGTCTTTGCTTCTAGGAAAATCCATGCAAGAGTAATTTAGAGACTTCACTTGCAATACACAAAGGAAGGCTTTTATACTCACAAATTTATATAAAAGTGTGAGATTTTACCAGGATCAAGGGCACAATGAAAAGCATAAAGAGACACAATAGAATGACAAGAACAAACTATATTCTCATCAATATACAAATGATCAACTGGATTAACCAATACAATGAATATGAGCTTGCTTATATAGGCAAGGCCATATGGATATACAAGAACACAATCATGACATGTGGCTCAATGAGAAACAAGGGTAGGTAAGAAATACTAGGGGTAGGTAGGAGAAATAATATAATATTCCACAAGAGGGTGATGATCCATCGAATGTAGAGTGTAACAGAAAGATAAGACCACAAAAGGTGGAATTTCTCCTACAAGATATATCCCTATGTGCACACTTCCCTAAGTGTCTCATATCCAAACTACGAAGAGATGCATTATCCTAAGTTAACTTAAGTAAAGTGTAATAATATCTATGATGAATATTTATTTACACTAACACCCCCCCTTAAGTGCAACTTAGGGGAATGAAGACTCAAGTCAAAAATGCAAGATGGGTCCCAGCTACGAGGCCATGATAGCTGCCCATGTATAATATGAAAATGCAAGCAAAACTATGCAATGCAATCTCTCACAAATGGAGAAAGGGAGAAAACCCAATGGGCAAAAATTCCCTCCCAAAAGAGAGATGAATGTACAAAAGACTCTCAAATAAGAAGGACAAAACCTCAAAGAGGAAAAAGTCCCCCCCATAAGAGAGGAAGGAGAATTCACCTGACCCCCCCTAATGAGACATCCTACACCCTCAAGAGAGCTTGCAATTGCTGGAACTTACTCTTGATGAAAGGTTTGGTAAAGATGTCCACAACCTACTCCATTGTAGGACAATACTGCAAATCAATGACCTACTCCTGAATTAGCTCTCGGATGTAGTGCATATTGATCTCGATGTGTTTGGTCTACTGATGTTGGACTGGGTTCATCGAGATGGCAATAGCACTTTGATTGTCGCAATGTAGAACTGTCGATCATGGAGTGGTGAACCCAAACTCTATGAGAATCTGCTGAAGGTAAATGGTCTCAGTCACTGTGTTAATAGCTCCTTGATACTCGGCCTCAGTCGAAGAGAGAGAAATAGCATGCTGCTTCTTGCTCTCTCAACAAATGGGGCTCAAACCAAGGTGGAAACTGTAACCTGAAGTAGACTTATGATCATCAAGATCGCCAACCCAATCGGAGTCTGTGTAACCAACCAAGCGAAGTCCTATGCCTATTGCATAGTGAATCCCATAGTGATGTGTACCCTGGATGTAATGAAGGATGCATTTGGCAGCTTTCCAATGAAGCTCATGTGGTTCCTGCATGAAGCGGGAAACCATGCCAACCGCAAATGAAATATCAGGGCGTGTGTGAGTCAAGTAAATGAGACTACCCACAAGCTGACGATACAATGTGGCATCAACTGGTGGAGAAGAACATCAAGCCTCAAGCCTGACTCCTGAAAGAAAGGGAGTTGATGCAAGCTTACAATCAGCCATATGAAAGCGTGTAAGAAGATCAAGAGCATACTTGGGTTGCGAAAGAGTGATCCCAGAAGATGACTGTGAAATCTCTATCCCGAGAAAATAGTGCAAAAGACCCAAGTCATTCATAGAAAATATGTCATGCAAAGTAGATTTGACACTGCTAATGATATATGTGGTGCTCCCTGTAATGATCAAACCATCAACATAGAGCACAAGTATCAAGTTGAGTCATCCTATCGCAAAATGTAGGCATTCGGAATGGAATGACACCTGGAGAACCCTACTGAGAGAAGAAAGGAATCAATTTTGGCGTACCCAGCCCTGGGGGCCTGCTTAAGGCCATAGAGAGATTTCCTTAGTCTGCAAACCAAGGAAGAATCCTGGATGAAACCCTGTGGCTGCTCCATATAAATCTCCTCATCAAGATCCCCATGAAGAAAAGTACTCCTCACATTCATTTGATGTACAACCCAACCATGAGCTGTGCAATAGAAAGTGTCAAGCGAATGGAGTTCATCTTGGCTACGGGTGCAATGGTCTTAGTATAGTCAATACCTGGAACCTGAGAGAAACCTTTCGCAACAAGTTGAGCCTTATACTTATCCACACTACCATCCGCTGCAAACTTGGTCCGATAGATCCACTTACATCGAACCATCTTTCTCCCCTTAGGGAGAGGGACTAAATCCCATGTGTTGCTCCTCATCAAGGAACTATACTCTTCCTCCATAGCTTGGTCCCACTCAGGAACCCCTGATGCTTCCCAGAATGTCTGTGGATTGGAAGCGGTAGAAATGAATGCATGTGGAAGGTCCTGATGTTGTGATCAAGTCCTCTATGTATTTGAACAATCCCCAATAAGAAATCCTGCTGACTCAAGTGTTTGTCAAGCCCAACAAGGTCTAGGTGGAGGTGGAGAACGAGACTCCTCAATTGCAAGTGGACCCTACGCAGGTCTAACCCTGCGAGTTGGAGTTGAAGGAGTCTCATCATTTGAATCACTGTCATCACTATCCACAATGGAGGAAGGTTGAGGAGGTAGAGAGGCTAACCTAGGAGAGCTTTCCTCAAAGTGAACACTCCTCTCAATAAACACCTCATGTGTCTCAGGATCCATCAATCTATATGCCTTAACACCCTCAGGATATCCAACAAATATGCAAGGCCTGCTTTGAGGTTCCAATGCCTTGCATTTTTGCGGAGGTATGCGAGCCCATGTTGGACACCCAAAGACTCTGAAATGTCTCACAATCAATTTCCAACTAGCCCAAGCCTCAAAAGGAGTAATACCTTGCAAAGATTTGTGAGGAACCCGATTCTGGATGTGTGTGGCACAACTGATAGCCTCTGCTCAAAAGAAGGGATCAAGAGAACGTGCATGTATCATACAGCTAGCCATTTCTTTGAGAGTTCTATTCTTGCGCTCTGCAACTCCATTCTACTATGGAGTGTATGAAATAGAATGCTGAAGATCAATCCCCTCAAATGTTCAAAAATCCTCAAGTCTTTTGTTCACATATTCCCTTCCATTATCTATGCGAAGAATCTTGACCACTTTCTCGGATTGCTTCTCCACACAAGTCTTGAAGTCTTGAAATCTGTCAAATACTTCACTCTTATGATTAAGAAAGTAGACCCAGGTGAAGCGGGAGTATTCATCAATGAAGGCGAGGACATAGCGGGCCTTACTAAATGAAGGTGCTGGAAATGGACCTACTACATCATTGTGAACAAGTTAAAGAACTTCCAAAGCTCTCTAAGATTTCCCTTTATCAAATATTTCCTCGAGATTCTTTCCCATGGAACAACCTGAACATACACCCTCTGAAAAACTGATTCGAGGTAGACCTGTGACCATGTCTTTAGTGTTGAGTTGCTGAAGATATCGGTAGTTGAGGTGACCAAACCGCTCATGCCATAGCTTACTTTCTGAATTTGAATGAGTAAGCAAGGCCCTAGAAGGAGAACTTGGCACAAAGTGGGAGAAAGAATAAAGCCTTGAGTTGTCATTGACTTGTCCCACTGCTACCAAGGTATCATTATCAAGTTCCTTGACCACAACTGAATCAGGTGTAAACTCAACCTTTTTCCCATTCCCATAGTGAGTGATTTGGTAGATAGAGAGAAGATTGGTAGACAAGTTAGGAACATAGAGAACATTCTCAAATGTTCCATCATCCATGTCAACTGAACCTTTCCCTTCAACCTCAAATTGTATATCATCACCTGTGTAAATGTGAGGTACCTTTGATGGCTCCAATGAAGAAAACTGCTATTTTGTAGAGCCCATGTGATAAGAGGCACCCGAGTCAAGTATCCACTGTTGTGAAGAACCTGTTGTAGCCACAAATGCTTGCCCTTTTCCCTTAGACTGTGAGGAAGAGGAAGGAGATGAATCCTTCTTTGTATAGGCGGATAGCAAGTTGATGTTGTTTTTCTTAAGAAGATTTGTCAGCTCATCAACTTGTTTGGTGTGGCATCAATGCTCATCATGACCATACTTCTTACAATAAGCACAAGTTGGTTTATCCTTCTTAGGTGGAGTCCCCTTCTTTGAAGAGATGAAAAATTGCCTTGTGATGGAGAGGATGATTGCCCTTTTTCCTATTGTGGCTTTGACTTAGATTGCTTCTTCTTCTTCTTGGAATCATTGCCTTAACTCCCTTGATTAGCCACCAAAGCCTTGGACTTTGAATACTTGAGAAGCCCCATGTTCAACAACTTAGATTGTTCCAATATCAACATTTCTGTGAGAGCATCAAATGAAGGCATAGTGTAGGAACTCCCCACTATCAAACAACGAGTTTGGAAGCTTGAAACAAATGTTGCATATTCTGGTGCAAGCTTGTCCAACAAGTTGAATATCAACTAAGCATCCTTTTTTTCAATTCCACAATCCTTAAGCTTTGCTCTTAGCTCATTTTCTTTTGTGACATGAATGTGGAGTTTAACAGCAAGATAAGACCACAAAAGGTGGAATTTCTCCTACAAGCTATATCCCTATGTGAACACTTTCCTAAGTGTCTCATATCCAAACTGCGAAGAGATGCATTATCCTAAGTTAACTTAAGTAAAGTGTAATAATATCCATGATGAATATTTATTTACACCAACAACAAGAAAGTGCATGAATATGCAGGAGAAAGATGATGCTCTATATAGTGCATAATTTATTTTTAGTGATCTACAATCCAAGATAAAAAGCCTGATGTATGAAGTATGTTGTGTTGGAACTGTCAAACTTTCCTTAAGATTTTGCCTAGTAACTATTCATGTTTTCCCTTTTTATGTGTTAGAGTTGTAAATTTTTTGTCTAAGTCTTATTTCATAGTTGGTCATTGTTACCTTTTGTTATATTCACTCAGTGACTTGTTGAGTAAGTCATTTGTGCCTTAAGTTACAGCTTGAAGCCGCTTGCAATGTTGGTTGATCGGCTCCGCAATTTTAGGGTTTATGTCTTTTCACTGACATATTATTTTTGTTTTACCTAATGTTTTTGTTGCCTTAAATTTTCTCAAGTCCTAGCCTACAACCTCCCTTACCCTTTATCAATGTAAAAACTGAAGGTAAAATATTCTAAAGCATTCATAGAGACTAATATTTTGGGTTATGTTTCTTAGTCTAATTTATCATCTAGAAGTTCACATTCAAGCACTCTAATCTAATATACTCTTGACAATAGAAAATATTACCCATCTTTTATAAGAACTTTTAAAAAAAATGCAAATCGAATTATAGAAAATATGTCATTTCCCTTCAAGAATCTAGATTTTATTTTTAGAAAGAAGTCAATAAAATTTGTCATATATAAATGGACTTATTGCTATAATTGGTAACCTCTCCTCCATTATGTCTATGTTGCATAATGAATGTTAAAACATTTGGATTAATCCCTAGTATATCAAGAATGCACATCATACTATTAATAAAATTGTTGGAAGGATGAATATTGACACCACCTCTCCTATTTATTAAAAATTCAAATGATTTGAATTTGCAATGTGATTTATGTGTTTTTAGTGGTAATTAAATTTGTAATGCAACTTTTTTTTAGCAACCTTTAATAGTGTCAAGGCTAGAAAATCTAAATTAATTTTACTTTATTCAATAAAAGAAACTTGCATATCCTTTATCATTAGATGATGAAAATGTTAATTTTCAAGAACTTAAATATTGTGATTCATGAGTGTGATGTTAACCACCCATTTTTTATTTGATTATTTAAATTATTAATAAATAGAAATTCATAAAAAAATGAAATTGCAAGAGTCTCAAAAGTCTTAATTCTTTACATCATCCATTATTTAATTGGATTGAAATTTATCTTTTCAATGTTTTGAGCATCATGATATTACTACTTTTCTATTTGAAATTAGTTTATAGTTTATTATCATATCTATAATATACAATAATTAAGTGCACAAATACCATGTCTCATAATGCTAAGGATTGTAGAGTGTGTACATAAGACTTCTTAGCTAGGAGGTAAGGAATGATCAGTATTTGCTTTTATAAATTTACATAGAGCACGATCCTTTATAATATTTTTCCAATACGATCATCAAAATTTCATATGATCGATCACTTAATTCTAGTACTATAGAGATTACTGCTAACACCATATACATTAAAGACCCAATCATAAGTTAAAACTTTACAATGCAATTTTGTTCTAATTTTTTTAACAATCTTTGATAGTGTGAAGGACAAAAACTCTACAATTAACTTTATTCAATAAAAGAAACTTGCATATCCTTTATCATTAGGAGATTAAAAGGTTAATTGTTAAGAACTTAAGTATCGTGACTCATGAGTGTTTTGCTAACTACCCATTTTTTATTTGATTATTTAAATTATTAATTAAAAAATCCATTAAAAAATTGTTATTATAAAAGTTTCGAAAGTGACAATTTTTTACATCATCTATTATTTAATTGGGTTGGAATTTTTCTTTTTTATTGTTAAATGTTAGAGCATCGTGACTTTTCTATTAGAAAGTTAGTAAACAACCTAGTAATTAAGTGCACAAATACAATATCTTGTGATGCTAAAGATTGTCGAGTAGATATAAAACTTCTTAAATAAGAGTCAAGGAATGATAGATATTTGCTCTAACAAATTTACTGAAAACACGATCCTTTATAATATCTTGTCAATGCATTCATCAAAAATCTTTTATTATAAGGATTACCCTAATATACATTAAAAACCTAATCATGTGTTAAAACGATTCTTAATAGTCTAAGAACTGAGAGAGACAATGAGAATGCACACAATTTATTTTCTGCTGATCAATTAATAAATAGAATGAATACAGTAAATAAATATATTTATTCTTAATCAAAGAACTTCAACAATAAACCACCAACAACTTTGACTATGCCATAATATTTAAGTCTAAAATTAAAGTCAAAGAAATGTTCCCAACACTTTTTTCTTTAAAAACAGTTAAAAAACATTCAAATCTGTGTTAGAGTGAAAGTCGTCTGTATATCGTTCGTAGGTGATGACGGTACACATATTTAATGAGTTTTGCTGTCTGAATTCTCTTAAAATGATGGTTGGAACTACCTAGATTTGAATTACTCCTTACAGATGCACTTTCATATTTGATCTTGACGTTACGAAGCGAATCTAACGTTTTGTTTTTACAGTAAACCACAAAAATCAGTTTTGCCAATGTTCTGGTCTTCAGTCGTAATCACGAATCTTAGACGGCTTCCTTGACTATGACCTACAAATGTTTTCTCATGCACGTGGTCTTTTTCAACCCTAAATAAAGCTAAACAGATTTATCTGATTAATTTGATGGCCGCATGATTTGAATTTAAAATGCAACGGAAAAAACAATTTGGAGACTGTATCCGCAAGATTTGAAGTTTTTAGTTTTGTAAGATTTTATGTCAAATCTAAATAATTAATAAGTCTAAACTGAATTTCAGTGGAGTTTGATCTCTTCTTCCGTGTATAATCAATACGATTTGATTCTTCATAGACAAAAATTCAGAAATACTCAATTTCGTCAATAAACCACAATTCTTTTACCACGAAATCAAATTTCGTTACTGTAAACCCTAATAGGGCAATGACACGAATCATTCATTATTCAAACACGTAAATTGAATAGTTGACAAAAGAAGTTGGAACTAAGAGCTCATAATTCCTGACTTTGACATTTCTTACAAGAACTCCATTCACACCGACAAAGAATAATTTTCTGACAGAAAATACGTTTGCTTGACATCAACGCGGTGCGCCCCCCCCGGACCATTTGCTTTATAAATACCAGTGCTCTTTATGTTCAAAAGAATTGCCGCTGTACGAATCCTTTCTTATAATCCGATTATACGATAAATTTTCAGGAGATAGGTTACCAGAACGATGATTCAATCGGCATACAACCCTAACACCCGCACGCCGTTCGTGAGGACCAGCTGCACGACTGCCGGGAGCACGAAGGTTAAAAGCTCTAGGGTTTCCTCGTCTTCTTCCACAAATCTTCGCATTCTCGCGGCCCGAAGCAGATCCTCGAAATCTCTGTTAAATGGCGGTAAAGTTTCCGCTGTTGTTGAACTCGCGGCAGATTTGTTGGAAACGAAGGAGAGGCAGCAGAACACGATCCGGAAGAGAGCTGAACTGCGTGTGAATCCGCCGCCGCCAGAAGCTGCGCAAACGGACAGATTCAGTCCCGTCGAATTGCAAAAATTTGCAAGCCGGCTCGAAGAGGTTTACAGAAACAGCCCATCGGTGTCTCCAAAAGAGGATCTAGGTCAAGACTGGAGAAAATACCAGGGTTCCAATGACTGGGAAGGGCTTCTGGATCCTTTGAGTCCAAAACTCAGGCGAGAGATTTTAAAATACGGGGAATTCGCCGAGGCGACCTACGCCGCCTTCGACTTCGATGCGCAGTCCAGGTACTGTGGCAGTTGCAGGTACAACCGGCAAAGGCTGCTGGAGAAACTGCACCTTCAGAACACGGGTTACCGGGTCAGCAAGTATCTGTACGCCATGTCTGACGTCCACATGCCCAAGTTCTTCGGGCGGTCGAATTCAATGGACCCGTGGAGCAAAGACTCCAACTGGATGGGCTACGTGGCAGTGAGCAACGATGAGGAGACGAAGCGCCTTGGGAGGCGTGATATCATGGTGGCGTGGCGTGGCACTGTCACACAGCTGGAATGGATGGAGAATCTGCGTGATATTCTTCACCCGGTCGGTGACCTCGGCTGCTCAGAGTGCACCGATATTAAGGTGGAGCGTGGGTTTCTAAGTATTTATACTTCTAAAAATGACGCCACCCGATATAACAAGCACAGCGCATCGGAACAAGTAACGGAGGAGATACGCCGCTTGGTGGCGCTGTACACGGGGCGTGGTGAGGAGGTGAGCATTAGCATCTGTGGGCATAGCCTCGGTGGCGCCCTAGCGCTTCTTAATGCCTTTGAAATAGCCGCTAAGGGAGTGAATGTGCATGCAAACGACCCAGCTCGGAAAGTTCCCGTTACTGTCTTCTCGTTTGGGGCTCCACGAGTGGGGAACGGTGCTTTCAAAGACACGGTGGAGGAGCACGGCGTGAAGGTCTTACGTGTTGTGGGCAAGCAAGACGTGGTACCCAAAATGCCTGGCATTTTGTTCAATGAAGGAATGGAGAAATATGAGAAAGTAATTGGGCATGTGTTGGAGTCTCTCCCTTGGTCATATAAACATGTAGGGGTTGAATTGGGGTTGGAGATCAAGAAATCTCCGTTCTTGAAGAGTAACCCTGATCTGGCTGGGTGCCATAATTTCGAGGTGTATTTGCATTTGTTGGATGGGTTTGAAAGTTCGAGTGCTCCTTTTCGAGTCGAGGCTCGACGTGATGTGTCTTTGATTAATAAGGCTTCTGATCTGTTGCGGAAGGATTTGATGGTGCCCAGTAATTGGCATCAATTGGAAAACAAAGGGTTAGTGCATAATTGCTATGGAAGGTGGGTACAGCCTGAGCGAGATGCTGATGATGTGCCCTCTCCACATGGTCTAGGCAGCTTTTCAAGTTGATTTTGGGTCATAAGGGGGTATGTAAGCTCTAATTGTACACAATTAATATCAAATTTATTGTGCAGATTCTTTTGGCGAAGATAATTATTGGTTGTTGATTTTTTGGATTTATTATTGTGTAATGAAGGCATTTATTTCTCAAAATTTTATTCTACAAATTATTTGTAACTTAAGCATTTAATTTGTTGTATGTCATTTAGGCCATATATAGTAGGAAAAAAATAAAAGAGTAGAGATTTAGTCCCTACCAAGAATTACATAGGTGCTTTATAAGAAGAAAATGTCTTAATTAGACATTTTGAATAACAAGTTTAAAAATAAATCTATGAAAAATATGTAGGAAATGATAGATTTTTAAAATCTTATTATACTAAAAAAAAGATTAACATGTATTGCAAGATAGCTATATTTAATGGATTTTCTTGCTATATTATTTCATAGTCACACTTGTTTTTGAATTACCATTTTTTGTCGTATCTACGAGTGTAACGCATAAGTGCTTCTTTTTAAGAGAAAATCTCATTGAATGAAACTTGCAAGAGGATATGGCTAGTGGCCTCTAAGGTCTCTCAGACTTATCATATTATGACGTCAATATGTGGGATATCTATTTTATCAAATTTGTATAAGTATAATCTAAATTTCATATTTTCAGAAATTCAAACCTTTATATATAATAATTTGTTTGTATTTGGTTAGTGGTTCTTTTTGGGCCATTCAATTTTACCAATAAATTAAGGATTGGCAAGAAAGTAAAGCCACTGAACAGTTTGTGTCTTTAGTGGTTGGCTAGTTCTAGGTACTTTCTGCTTGGTTCTGTCTTTGGTCCTTTTTGTGTTTAGTAGTCTTTTGATGTGTTTTGTTTTGGAATCTTTTTGCTAGCTATGCACTTCTCATGCCCCCTAGGTGGCACTTTTTAGTGGATATGTAAAGGTACGAATCTATCCTACTTTTTATTAATAAGAACAATGATGATTTTTTTGGTGTTAGATCAACACTAAAACAATTAATCGTAATGTTAATTCAACTTGAAAAATCAATGCTAATGAACCAAAAACATGAAGCTGAGTTTCGGTTTATATATAATTTTGAAATTGATTGTATCAAGTAATAAAATTAAAGTGATTTCAATCCCTTTCTTTAGTTAAAAAAAATGGAAGCAAATCCTCACTAGAAAAGGTCCAAATTAAAGTCTTCAAAGTTTTTTTTCTCTCTCTAATATATTTTGAACAACCATCATTAAATCCTTATTGCCTCCCTACATGCAACTAAAGGTGTCCATCTTTCATGCTTGCTACTTTCTTAGGGACTAGTAGTGGGCACTTGGAAATGAATTTAACATGTTCCTTCTCAAGGATATATATAGATCACTCTCCATTTTTCAATAATATTGCTAGAGGTTGAATGCTAAACTTGGAAACATTTTCTCCCAAATGAAAGATAGAGTAAGCTTAGCTCAATCATTTAGAATTTGAACACTAATTCCCAAACTTATCTTCTAACATGGAAATACATCCATTTCAAAGTCTCCATCGAATAACAATGTTTTTTTTCTTCCAACCCCATTGGGCTAACATTTATCCCTTTTGAAATAGGATAGAGATCATTAAAAACACCTTTATTTTGTGGCTAAACACTCTTGGATTTTATTTTTTCATCATCCCTACTACTTTTAAGTAGCCCTTAAGTAGCCCTTTCTTGGAAACCTACACTACTTAAGTACTATAATGTAAAACTTGATGGTAAACTATTCTTAAAGATTCATAGAGACTAATATGTTTGGTTATGTTTCTTAGTCTAATTTATCATTTGGAGGTTCCCATTCAAGCACTCTAATCTAATACAATCTTGGAGATAGAAAAAATTGTCTATGGTTTATAAGAATCTCTTAAAAAAAAATTTATTCAATTCATAGAGAATGAGTAGTTTCCTTTGAAGAATCTAGATATTAGTTTTGGAAAGTAGCCAATAAAATTAATCAAAGAAAATAGAGGAACTCACCATTGGAATTGGTAAAGTCTCCTCCATAATGTCCATGTTGCATAATGAAGGAAAAATGGATTGGATTAATTTCTAATTTCCAGTATATCAAGAATGTACAACATACTATCAATAATTTTTTTGGAAGGATAAATATTGACATTCATCTTCTATTCATTAAGAATTCAAATCACTTTGATTTGCAATGTAATTGAAATATGTGTTTTAAGTGATTTAAGTTATAATTGAATTTACAATGTAATTATATATTGTTTTATTTTTTTCAGCAATCTTTGATAGTGCCAAGAATTGAAACAGTATAATTAACTTTACTTATTCAATTAAACAAACTTGCATATATCTTATCATTAGATGATTATTCCCCATGAACTTTCTATCCAAAACTTCAATGGGGAAAATATATTTTTGTTAGTTATTTATTCTCCATAAACTTCCTATCCAAAACTTCAATGGGGAAGTCAGTTCTTGCTCTTGTTGCAGGGTCCTTGAGTCTGTTAACTATATCTTTTTTGATTGCTTGTTTTCTAAATAAACATGAAAATAATTTGACCGTTGTATTGGTAATAATATTAATATCTTACATGTTGTGACTGGTCATATCCAAAGCCTAAAGAAATATTGTAAATTATTTTGGTCTATTCTTTCTGTTGAAATACTATGGCTTATTTGGAAATATAGGAATGGTAACCTTTTTAATCTTGCAAGGATGGGAACCTTACTAAGTCTCTGATAAGACTCATCTTTCATGATATTAATGTACAGGTGACAGTGGCTATGAGAATTGCACGTAGAAAATTTGAAATGTTGTTGCAAGATGGAGCTACGATGATGTTCACAATGGAAACCTCTCATGGCTTCACATGGTCTAGACCCTCCAGTGACAGATCCCCTTTGAAATTGGTAGAAAATATTGTGAGAGAGCTAAAAAACAGAGTGTCAGAGGGAAACATGCCCAGGAGCAGAATATTCCAGTGGCTGAAGCAATCATTCATCCATATCTGAACCCCATACTATGGAGCAAAGTGATAAGAAGGTATGATGACACACAAGGTTGGACAACATGGGTGGAAAATATGGGGGGTTCTAGATCCTTGGATGGAGAAATATTGTTTGGTTATCCTTTTTGTGATATGTATTGATCTCCAATATATATGGGTAATTATCTACAATATGTATATGTATTTGGACTCTTCATTCTTATAGATTCAATTTTTTGAGGGGTGTAGCTAGGTTTATCCATATTCAATGTATTGTTGACTATGAAACTCTCGATGGTGCTATTTTTTGTATTAAGAACCTTATATTTAATAGAAAAAAAAATATTAATTTGTACGAACTTAAATATTGTGACTCATGAGAGTGATGTTGACCACTCATTTTTTATTTGATTATTTAAATAATTAATAAAAAATATTTTTCATTAAAAATTGATATTGGAGAAGTCCGAAAAGTGATGAATTTCTTACATCATCCTTTATTAATTGGAATATATTTTTTATGTTCATATTTAAAGTTGGATGCATTATGATTTTATAACTTTTCTATTTGAAGTCAATGACTCAATAGACAACATATTGTCATAACTATGATACCCAATAATTATTAATTAAGTTCACAAATACCATATCTCATAATGAAAAATATTGTAGAGTAGATATGACTTCTTTGAATAAAAGATGAAGAATAAAAGATATTCGCTCTAACAAATTTACTTTAAATACAATCTTTTATAATATATTGTCAAATACATTCCGAAGATGAGAAAATGCTAAGAAGGTTAGATGCATAAACAAAACATACAATACTAATAAAGCAATCAAAATAGCAAATAACCTCGTATACCTTCCTCTTCCTCCTCTGATTGAGCTTGAAGTGGAGTGCGCCCTTGATGTCCACTTGATTTGCTCCTTGAGATGGTGGATTTGTGGATTGCTCTCCACTACATGACAAGATTGGATTTGGGATTTTATTTGAATGATGATGATGGATGAGAGGGATTAGGCTAAGATGGGATAGGATTTTGGCATTATGAGGGGGTCATTGATGGATTTGGAATTCAAAAGACCAGCATAAGGCTACATGAAAGGTGAAAGATTTGTGAGGAGATGAGACTCCAATTTATAGATTGGAGGAGGCCAAAATTGAGGGCTAGGATTGAAAGAAAGAGTGGGAGAGGATTGAGAGGACAAAGTGGGAGAACAAGAGATTAGCCATAAAGGAATTTCTTGTCTCCACACTTCTCAAGATTCATGGGGAAGAGCTCCCAAGTACAATGGAAAGAGAAAAAGAATATAAAATTCCTTGGGGGAAGGGAGAAGGAATTAAAAGTTTCAAAATAAGAGGATGTGTGGGAAGACTAAATGAGAAAAATAATTAAAAATTCCTTGGGAAGAGGATGCATGGGGAGATTCAAAGAATTTGAATTTCCTTGAAAGGATCAAAATTGACCCATCCCTAATCAAGGTGTTATGGATGTGCAAATGATTAAAGAGATTGATTAGGTGGATTAATGAGTGATTAGAGTGTAAGTGGGAAAGTTAAGAGGATGTGACATGAGGAGAGAGAATGAGTGGAGGAATATAAAATTGAGGAATAATGATAAGCATGATTATAGAGGAATTAATTAGGCTAAATGATAGGGCTAGGAAAGGTGATTTGTAGGAATCACATGGTTAGTTTAGTTAATTGAAATTAATTAACTAAGTAGGGTTTAGAAGAAATAAATGATATTTGAAATGATTTTAGAAGAATGGAGAATAATTAATTTTTTTATAAATTAATTATAATGTTGCAATGACAAAACTAATTAAATAAGATTTAATTAATTTTAAGAAGAAGAGGACTAACACAATTAATTAAATTGATTATGTAGAAAAGCTTAAATTAATTAAATATTAATTTAATTAATTTTAGGTGTTTTTCATATGTAAGATCAGATAATTCTTGTATTAAAAAGATTGTTAATAATCTAAGAAAATAGAAAAACAGTGAGAACGCACTAAATTTATCTTCTGCTGATAAATTAATAAATAGGATGAATACGATAAAACTATTCTTAATCAAACAACTATAACAATAAACCAGCAACGACTTTGACAATGCATTATTAATATTTATTAATATTTATGACACTTTTTTGTTTAAAAGCATTCGCATGTTTGTTAGAGTGAAAGTCGTAATCACGCAGCTTAGACGACTTCCTTGACTATGACATCTAAATGTTTTCTCAGGTACCTGGTCTTCAACGATAAATTAAGGTAAATCCGTAAGACCAATTTTTTAAAAATTACTGTAAAATGCAACGGAAAAATAAATTTGACTGTATCCGCATGAAATGAAATTTGTGTGAGACAATTATAAATTGTAAAGGATCATATTAAAGATAACTAGCAAGTTTTGAAGTTTTAATATACTGCTAAAAAATATTAGAAGTTTTCAGTTTTGAAAGGTTTTATGTCAAATTTTGATAGTTAATCGGTTTAAATTGAATTATTTAAAATTTTGATCTCTTTTATTTTGATGTTTTCTGTTTATAATTATTCAGAATATATTTATTCAGAATTATTCAACTTGTTTTTGGGTCTAAACGCAATCACACCCTAAATAAAGGTAAACAGATTTATCATTAATTTGAGGTGGCATGATTTGAATCATGAAATGCATCGGAAAAAATAAAATGTGGAAGACAATTATAAATTATAAAAGAACATATTAAAGATAAATAGCAAGTTTTTAAGTTTTTAGTTTTGGAAGATATTATGTCAAATCTAAATAATTAATAAATAATTAATAAGTCTAAACTGAATTTCAATATAGTTTGATCTCTTCTTCCGTGTATAATCAACACGATTTGATTCTTCATAGACATTAAAAAATATTCAATTTCGTCAATAAACCACATTTTTTTACCACGAAATCAAATTTCATTACTGTAAACTCTAATAGTGCAATCGCACGAACCATTCACTATTCAAACACGTAAATTGAACACACAACTATTTAGTTGACAAAAAAGTTGGAATTAAGAGCTCATATTTCCTGACTTTGACATTTCTTACAAGAACTCCATTCAAACCGACAAAGAATAATATCCTCCAAATGTTTTAGGTTTGACATTGTCTTGCAATAATTTTCTAACAGAAAATACGGTTGCTTGACATCAACGCGGTGCGCCCCACCGAACCATTTGCTTTATAAATACCAGTGCTCTTTATGTCCAATTTCATTGCCGATGTACGAATCCTTTCTTATAATCCGATTTCACTAATCTTTTCTTATAATCCGATTATACGATAAAATTTTCCGGAGATAGGTTACCAGAACGATGATTCAATCGGCATACATCCCTAACAACCGCACGCCGTTCGTGAGAACCAACTGCACGACTGCCGGGAACACCAAGGTAAAAAGCTCTAGGGTTTCCTCGTCTTCTTCCACAAATCTTCGCATTCTCGCGGCCCGAAACAGATCCTCGAAATCTCTGTTAAATGGCGGTAAAATTTCAGCTGTTGTTGAACTAGCGGCAGATTTGTCGGAAACAAAGGAGAGGCAGAAGAACACGATCCGGAAGAGAGCTGAACTGCGTTGAATCCGCCCCCGCCAGAAGCTGCGCAGACGAACAGATTCAGTCCCGTTGAATTGCAAAAATTCGCGAGGCGGCTCGAAGAGGTTTACAGAAACAGCCCAACGGTGTCTCCAAAAGAGGATTTAGGTCACGACTGGAGAAAATACCAGGGTTCCAATAACTGGGAAGGGCTTCTCGACCCTTTGAGTCCAAAACTCAGGCGAGAGATTGTAAAATACGGGGAATTCGCACAGGCGACCTACGACGCCTTCGACTTCGATGCGCACTCCAAATACTGCGGCAGTTGCCGGTACAACCGGCAAAGGCTGTTGGAGAAACTGCACCTGCAAAACACGGGTTACCGGGTCAGCAAGTATCTGTACGCCATGTCTGACGTCCACATGCCCAAGTTCTTCGGGCGGTCGAATTCGATGGACCCATGGAGCAAAGGCTCCAACTGGATGGGCTACGTGGCAGTTAGCACCGATGAGGAGACGAAGCGCCTTGGGAGGCGTGACATCATGGTGGCGTGGCGTGGCACTGTCACACAGCTGGAATGGATGGAGAATCTGCGTGATATTCTTCACCCGGTCGGTGACCTCGGCTGTTCCGAGTGCACCGCTATTAAGGTGGAGCGTGGGTTTCTCAGTATTTATACTTCTAAAAATGACGCCACCCGCTACAACAAGCACAGCGCTTCAGAGCAAGGGATGGATGAAATACGCCGCTTGGTGGCGCTGTACACAGGGCGTGGTGAGGAGGTGAGCATTAGCATCTGTTGGCACAGTCTCGGTGGCGCCCTAGCGCTTCTTAATGCCTTTGAAATAGCCGCTAAGGGAATGAATGTGCATGCAAATGATCCGACTCCGAAAGTTCCCGTTATTGTTTTCTCTTTCGGGGCTCCACGGGTGGGCAACGGTGCTTTTAAGGACGCAGTGGAGGAGCTCGGCGTGAAGGTCTTACGTGTTGTGGGTAAGCAAGACGTGGTGCCCAAAATGCCCGGCATTTTGTTCAATGAAGGGATGGAGAAATATGAGAAAGTAATGGGGCGTATGTTAGAGTCTCTCCCTTGGTCATATAAACATGTAGGGGTTGAATTAGGGTTGGAGATCAAGAAATCTCCGTTCTTGAAGAGTAACCCTGATCTGGCCGGGTGTCATAATTTGGAGGTGTATTTGGATTTGTTAGATGGGTTTGAAAGCTCGACTGTCCCATTCAGATCTGAAGCTCGACGTGATGTGGCATTGGTTAATAAGGCCTCTGATATGTTGCGGAAGGATTTGATGGTGCCCAGTAATTGGCATCAATTGGAAAACAAAGGGTTAGTGTGTAATTGCTATGGAAGGTGGGTACAGCCTGAGCGAGATGTTGATGATGTGCCCTCTCCACACGGCCTCGGCAACTTCTCAAGCTAACTTTTGGTCATAAGGGCATATGAAAGCTCCAATTACCTATAAACAATTAATATCAAATTTATTGTTGAGATTCTTTTGGGGAGGATAATTATTGGTTGTTAATTTTTTCATTTATTATTAAAAAATGAAAGTATTTATTTTCTAAAATTTAAATATGGTCTCTCCTTTTTTGGGGTAGCGTTAATTTTATAAAATTAATCTTTGTGTAAAATGTTATATATATTTTAAAATTTAAATGGTTAGGTTTTTATAGTTCTAAGTGTTTTTTTGGAAGTTCTTTTAAAAAATATTGATTAAAATATAAGATATTTAGAGAAATGTTACATATAAAGTGAGATAATAAATGTGATATGTTTAATACAAATATTTGAAATCAACTTATCAATTTAATTGTGAGAATATGTTATCTAACATGTTCCACATGAATGATAATATTAATACTATTTGTGTTGATAATTGTGCTGACAATGCATTTTAATTCATATTTCAATATATCTTTGACAAAATTAACATCCATAAAACGAAGATCTATAACTATATTTGATTCCTAATTACATGATGAACTTTCATTCTAATTTAGTCTTATAATTTCATTATATTAGATGTGATCCCCCCTCATTGAGAGAACTAGTCACTAATTGTATAATTTTGTAAACTGTTTCTTCAAATAGAAATTTCCTTTACATATTATTTTAAACACAAAAAAGAACGATTGCTAATTTATTAATGAACACAAAAAAGAATTCTTAGAAACCTATGAACCTTTCCCTACTCTCACCGTGAGGTGCACTATAAACCCCAAGATAATCAAAACCCAAAGGCAATCAAATTCGTTGGTCACCAGTCACCACCCCCAACACGTCAAAAGAAATGTTGAGTAAAAAACTATCTAGTTGATAGAAAAAAAAAATACAAAATCAGAAGGTAAAAAATATACTTCTTGAGCCGACCTCGTGCTTTGACATTTCTTATAAGAACTCCATTCATTTTGACAAAGTATAATCTAAACAATATTTAGAGATACTTCGTCTTCTTCCACAAATATTGGCTACGTGGCTAAGATTACAGACAAGGAGGTGGGGCATCATGATGGCATAGTATGACAACAACCTTTATTTAGGAATCAAAATGGTCACTGGCTGTCCTTTTGTGTATTTAATTGTTTTCTGACTTTCAAATTAATAATTAAATAGAGAAAAGGTATAGTTGATAACACATTTGATCTTTGGATAGATAAAAATTGGTGAGAGATTGTAAAATACAAAGAATCACCATCAAGGTGATCTATGATACTTTTGCTTTCGATGCTCGCCCCAAGGTGATCTATGATACTTTTGATTTCAATACTCATTCCAATTATTATAATAGTTGCAATACAACCTGAAAAGATTGTCGTGGAAACTTCACCTCCATAACAAGGGTTATTGAGTTAACTTCTAACCACATTTTTTATGGTATCTAATATATGCACTTGAAAGAAATAATCTCTAATGAACATTTAATGAGCCAAAACATTACACATAGTACAAATTTATAATTTACATTGTGAAAATCCTACATTAGGTAACTAAACCTCCAAAAAAAATTCTATGAAGAAAACATTGACCAAAATATATGGCCCACCTCATACAATGCCAAATTTAACTTAGTAAGACCATTAATAAATCATGCAAGTAAATGGTTTATAGCATGGTCAACATATACAATAATAAGATAATCTATAGGGGTAATTTTGTGGGCAATGTGTAAATTTGTAGAACGATGAATAGGTATTTGTCAAAAAATAGATCTCCAAAGTGAGGATTAATGGATATTTCTAACTCATTCCCTACATTATGAGATTCAAGTCTAATTATCTCATGATATTGATGAAGTTCCATTCTAATTCAATGAATTTACAAAATGATCCTTCGCATAGTGAACCTCCTTACACAATAATATTTCTTTCCAATCTGCTAATTGATATCTGGTTGGCATATAATATGATCTTAATATTTTTTTAATCACTACAATGAAATATATATAACTTAAATGAACCTAGCAGTAAATAATCTATTCTCAAAATTTTAAATATATATTTAAATAAAAATATAATAAAATATTTATTAATCATATCATTTAAACTAAATGTAAATAATCTATTCTCAAAATTTTAAATATATATTTAAATAAAAATATAATAAAATATTTATTAATCATATCATTTAAACTAAATATTAGAAGATAATTAAATAAAGTTATAATATAAATAAGTCCCTATCTAGGGTCACATTTGGAATAACGATTATAAAAATACTTACCATCCATTTATTCATCACCAAGGATCAAGTAGTTGCAATTATGCACTGAGTACAAGGAATGTTTATAAAAAATATTAGATATCAAATTTTCATATAAATATATGATTTGAAAAATTATGCAACATTATAATTTTAATTGAATATAATATGGCTAAAAAATATCCTTATTTGACTTAGTTGAACAAATAAGAGGATACATATTCCATGTGTCCTAGGTCTCTTCTCAACCTAATTTTTATAATAAAGGTATAAAAGGTCTTATTATATATAATTAATATAAATGTTGATTTTTTGGATTCATTATTATGTAATGAATATGTTTATTTTCTAAAATTTGAATTTAATCTACTTTTAGTAGTATCAATTTTAGAAAATTAATCTTTTATATATTGACTAAAATATAAGGTATCTAGTGGAATGTTAAATGTATAGTGAGATGATAAATGAGATATATTTAATAAAAAAAATGGAAATCAATTTATTAATCAAATTGTGTGAATGTGTTGTCTAGTATGTTCAACATGGACGATAACTAGATAATTTGTGTTTATATTTGGGTGGGTAATGTATATAAATTCATCTTACAATATTTCTTTGACAAAGCTAAAATATTTGGATCAACATTACATAATGAACTTTCATTCTAACAATCTCCTTACATTAGCTACACCCCTCCCTATAGGGGAGAGGTAATCATTAATCCTATAGTTTTGTAAATTGTTCCTCCAAGTAGTAAATTTCCTTACATATAATTTTGATATTAGTTTTTAATCCTTTAAAGTGATGGGTAGCTTATACATAATATTATCCTAACTTTTTTCAACTATTATACAACAATTGAGTTAAGTAAAATTGGATTTAATTTATCATTAATGTAACATTTTTTTTGTAAAATTGAAATAATAGTTATTTTCATGAATAAAATTAACATCAAAAATAAAATTAAAAAATGACATTAGGTTAGTGTAAATTCTCACATCATTATATCATGTCTATAATTCAAATTTATGCCTACTTAATTATTTAAATATTTTATTATTGAAAGAAAAATATCTTAGAATGTTAGTTTATATCGCACTACACGACATTAGGTGCACTAATTATTACCTCCTTCAACTAAGAACAAAGGTTTGGGATATCCATTGTACAAATTTTGTATGAGGTACAATCTAGACCTCATCCTATAGAGAATCAAGCCTTCACACTAAATAAAACTTGATTATATTTGTGGTCTCTTTTTTAGCAATTCAATTTCATCAATAAACTAAGAGCCACTTGATAATGATGATTTTTTTTATGTAAGATCAACGCTAATAAAAAATTAATCTTGAGTTAAATTCAAATTAAAATATTAATGCTGATGTACAATTTAAGATGAAGCTGGGTGTTTCTATCACAAAGGTGTTGGCTTCGTAGAATTTCCAAGCTATTCTTTTTGTAGAACTTCCATTCCTTATTCATTGCGATGGGTGGGGACAGTGTAAGAGCTAGTTGGGGTCATATGATGATTTTTGTAATGATGCTACCCTTTGGCATATCTATAATGAGGCAAGAATTACTACATTCTAGGAATGCTTCAATATGCATGATGAGAACCTTTCTATATAGTTTATGGGTGCTTGGAATAACCACTAGGTGAGGATGGGAAAAAATTATTTTGAAGTGGGTGAGGTCATTTCTCAAGCCACCAAGATATCATGTAAGTGACGAAAGCTAACTTGAAATACTACAAGGTCCTCAAAAAGATAATTTTTTCTCTTTTATTCAAAGAAGGTGACAGATCAGTGAAGATTTAGGGTGGTTTTGATAGAGAGGTGCTCATTAAGCCATGGGACAAGGTATGTCTTCTACTCATGAAATACTTTATGTTGGAGAGTAGATTTAAATGTTGTTACTATTATCATTTTCCCTTGTTAAACTATTTTCAATATTAACCCACCATTAGTTTCATTTTCTTCATACTCTCCTCATTGGATTCCTTAGTGAAGGTAGCTAACGAGTTGATCACTAAGAACCTGAAAAAATCGCCCCATTCTTCTCCACTAGGAGCTCATATATGACTTTATTGTTTCCACCTAGCTATCTATCCCCCCAAATCCATCAAGTATTTCTTAATGATTACACCCCATAAACTAATACTTCACCTTTTTCTCCTCCTATGATGGATTATACTTTCCAAGTTAAGGGTTTTACTACAAAAGGAAAGAAAAAAATTGCCTCGCTACATATCACTCTTGAGTCTTTTCTATATTTTAAAGGAATAAATAAATTACCACCCTACATGTCTCCCCTGAATCTTCCTTGGGTGCTATTACTAACCCTATCCCCCACCCTTGTGTTGTATTGACTAAATCCCCTAAAACCCCTTGCTCCTCCTTCTAGAACATAGCTATTGAAAGACTTTGCAAAATAAACAACAAGGTCCTTTTAAGGACACCTATTTCTAGAAACATGGGGGCACATTGTGAAAATCAAAAACCTCAAGACCAAACATGCTAAAAGATCCTCGATGCAATTTTATTTTGAAGAAGTTAATTTTGAAGGGAAAGTGGAGTTTTCTAAGGCTTTGGAGGACAATAATGAGGAGGATGAAACTATCAATATTCTTAACTCTATAAATGACATTGTGAGTTCTTGGTCATGACAATCCGATAGACTTGCTAGCCACCCAACACCAACATCAATTACAATTATGACACTAGGGCTATGAATAACAAAGATAATGAAGAAAAAACTAAGTGTCTTGAGGATGACAAGGAGGATTTTATTAATGAAGAATAGGTCTGCTACTATTTTTTATTACCTTTAGGTACTTTTTTTTTACGACTCAACACCCTAGTTTGTTGTTTGTTACAAAAAATATGAAGTTGGAATCTAGTTTAAATGTAATTTTAAATTTGACTGTAGTATGTGATTCTACTTTCTTTTTTGGTGTTCAAATTAATGTCGCACAATAGGACAAGACATTAGGATTTGGGATCTCCTTGGATAAGTTTGGACTAGTCTTGAATAATTAACTACTTATGGACTATATAAGAGTAAAACATGGAGCAATACATATGAATTTTTCATTTAGAGGATAAATATTAGGTGAATAAGTTATTAACCTCCTTCAATTTAGACTTATTAACCTCCTTCAATTTAGACTTGAAAATATTGGGGTATCCATTTTGTCAAATTCATTAAAAATTAGCATCTATCCTCATTTTTTTATTGTATCAAGTATTTGCACTTGAAATAAATAATCCTTAGAATCCTTTTATGAGCCAAACATTAAACGTCATACACCTTTTATAATTTACATTATGAAAATCCCATTAGGTAATCAAAACTCAAAAAAAAAAAAAGGAAGAAAACATTGACAAAACTATATGATCTACCTCATAGAGTGTCAAATATAATT
This sequence comes from Cryptomeria japonica, assembly GCF_030272615.1. Classification (NCBI taxonomy): domain Eukaryota; kingdom Viridiplantae; phylum Streptophyta; class Pinopsida; order Cupressales; family Cupressaceae; genus Cryptomeria; species Cryptomeria japonica. The sequence continues at coordinate 251,250,918 of NC_081408.1, forward strand.
TATTAAGACCATAAACTCTTGATATATCAAATAATCATGGAATTGTTATATCATGAAATCCTTATTTGACTTAGTTGTAAAAAATAGAGAATGTGTTTTCCATTTGTTTCAAAGAAAAAGATATAAGACACTCAAATTAGTATATGATGGATAGGAAAAAAAATTTACTTAGCGGGAGCCCCTTTTGTAACATAAAGTGTTAGTTATAATTATAGAGCTTATCACTAGTGTGAATCTAACAGAAACACTGGTTAACATGTTAAATAAAGTCAAATACTATAAACTGGTATAATTGATATTTTTCAAATTTTCATGGTTATTATTAAAATATATAAACCATTCTAACTAGAACAATCACATATCTTCAAAATATAATTTAAACAAGAATTCGAGATAGTTTAGACTACCCACTCCACCTAAAAAAAATTAAGCACCAAAAACTACCATAGAACTATAAGAAACTAGAAGAAAAATATAGAATATAAAGCATGTTGTTATAAATATACAAGAATGAAAGTAAAGGAAATTTTTTTTGGAGTTAATAGTGAAACCCATAAATTCCAAAAAATCTCCTACAACCAAAAATTCCTATTAAATATAAAGAGTAAAATTCATGGTTGTGTGATATATAACCTTGAAAGAGAGATTGATTTGAAGACAAAAAAAATGTCTGGATAAGTAAAATAGATGCATACTACCTTGATATCTCAAAACTCTCTTGAATTCTTAAATTAAGCTTGCAATAGAGTGCTCCCAAAACTCCTAAGGATTTTATCTTGATGAAATCATCTCAATGTGGAATGCTTAGTAGAAATTTTAATATAACCTTAGTTGGATGAAGGTTCACAAAATATCAAAATTGCAGCATAAAATGATACAATAAATTATTAATTCCAAATGAGGAATGAGGGCTTAGCTATATAGATTCATGAAGGGATGGATGGAAAATTGAGATAAATTGTCACAAGTTCAATAGCTCACAAAGGGTGGTGCTCTCAAATAAGAGAAAGTGGACAAGTGTTGCAAGAGGGTTTCATGAGAGAGGGTTCTTAAGTGATGGAGTTTGGATAATAGAAGATGAGGGATTTTTTTGGCTTCCTAAAAGAGGCAAGATTGACTTTTGAAAGGGGTGGAGAAATACAATAGTTTTGATAAGAAATAGGTGGTTCCAGACAAGGTCAAACTAAAAGGTGACATTTGTTAGGACTTAGTGGATTTATGAAAATTGGGGTGAAATATTATTGGAGGAATGTGCATGCTTTTACCTGCAAAGAGGGATCACATATGGTAGGTGATGGAAATTTCATATTTTAGAGGAATTTAAAATTAGGAAAGAAGACTATTGGGGATTAAAAGATGTAATTAATTAATTAATTAATTTAATTTGAAAAAAAATTAGGAATGGGGGATAAATTTATATTAACTAACCTTCAGAAGAAAATAAAGAAAATAAATTAATCAAATAAAATTTAATTAATTATGGAAGGAAGGTGAAATTGAGCAAAAAATAATTAAATATTAAATTTAATTAATTACATTAAATATTGAGTATCTACATTTTACCCCTCTTTGATAAGATGTTTAAATAATTTCATGTCTAAAAAGAACAAAATGTGCTACAACAAAATTAGAAGATTAGATGGGATGATGCTCCTTGAGAGATCATTCCAAAAAAATTTGGAGTGAGCTCTCAAAAAGAAGAACATAAAGAATAGGGTTACAAACCTGATCCTAATCAGTTTACCTAATTCAATAAAGGTACTAATCCTCATCCTAATTATCCTTCATCTATAATTTATCCTCCATAATTCATATCAAAATTCAATACTCTTAATATAACTTCATATTTCATCTTTTTCCTAATTATCCTATATCCATTATTATCCTTATTCCACATCCTTCATCATCATCTTAATCCAATTACCTTTTAAACCTAATCCCATTCCAACCAAGTCCTAATCTAGTTCATCTAGCCCTCATTCAAAGTCGATCACCCATTATCCATCTCTCTATCTCAATCAAGCATTCAAATCCAAAATCCTTAATAAAAAATTATACTTTAAACATGAAAATTTGGTTAAGGACTTTAGCTCTCATATATTTTCATTGTCATCAAAATCCTTCACCCAAGCATCCCATCCCTAATCCATTACCATCCATTTAAAATCCAACCTTTTAATAAAAATTCAAGACCTTAAGTTGATCCCATCCTTTAATCTAAATTTTGTTAAGAATGTTAGTCTATCATAAGTATAATTATAAAACCATATCAATCACTAATTAAAAAAAAGTGCATTGCTTCATTGAAATTTTTTAATTTTCATCAATAAAATTTATTTAAAAAAAAAAAGGTGGTTAGAAACTATATTAAATTTTCTATAATTTTGTTCCTACAAAATTTTAAATTATGTAGATAACCCGTTTAAAATTTTATGTAAAGTTTCATGAGTCTACCTTTTTTAACATTTTCATTACACTTAAGAGGAATTGTATAATTTTCCTTAATTAAATGATCTTCTATTTTGATGATTTTACATTTATGTTATTGTATTATGATGTACTTTTTTTATTATTATTATATTATCAAGGAGAAGGCCCTAAACCTATAAAAACAACAAAATCAGAGTATAGCATCACAAGAGCTAGCATCAAACAACCAGTCAAGAAAGCCCAGCCTGATGTTCCTCATAACTAATAAAAAATTAACATGATTCTATAATTAAACATACTAATATTAACTAACTAGGTGCATCTTCCAAGAATAATTAGATTATAATGAGTATCAACAAGACTAAGAACTATAACAATAGAGATTGTCATCATAAAAGTTTGATTTAAGTGGCATGTAGGCCTCATACTATCATATAGACTAACTGATTAATCTACTATCTTGAGCAGAGTGTTAAACAAAACAAAAACTAAGCACAATAGTTTAATAATTATTAATCATACTCCAATTTTGCTAAAGCCTGTTAACATGTCTCACCTAGGTCTCCTCCTAATTATCCTCCATATCTTCACTATCCTCATCCATCTTCCCTTCCTTTTATAGCTTCCTTTATTTGTTTTTTATCTTGATCTATCCTGACACTACCCCCATAGAATCCTTCCTCGTGATACCATTTGTGATAGTGCAAAACAAGCCAAAAGCCTCACAAATATTATCAAAATGTTGGGCATGTAGTCTTTTGTTTTCTCTTCCAAGTTCTAGACTATTTCTTTAAGCTCCACAATTTGATCCTCTGATTTTTTTCTACTTTCTTTCTCTAATGGAAAATCCAAAGAACATGAAACCATCTCCTCATCCTCCTGAGGATTGGAAGGTTGTGATTTCTTGTCAGAATCCCCTGAGTCCTCCTTAGAATTTCTCTCTTCTTTCGTCTCCTCTTTGTATTGTTCTTCTTGTTCCTCTTCTTCAACTTGAAACTCGTCATCCTCTAAATCCTCATTAGAAACATCCTCCACTTCCTCCAAATTAAAGGCTTCATCAAGATTAGTAGTTGTTTCCTTAGTCTCATGCTCAACCTTCTTCTCCTTGGCAAGTAGCCTAGCAGATCTTCTCTCCCCTTAACTACCCTCCTTCCTCTCCCTCTCCAATTTCCTCTCCTCCTCATTATTTGATTCGTGCAGGTCAAGATCAATTGTGATGTTCTTCCTAATAGAGTTATTTATCCTTTTAGCTTTGGCAAGGATATTTTTGAGGGTATCCAATTTTCTTTTGTATAGGTTTATTTTAAGGAGGGTAACCTATAGGAGCTAAATTTCATGTAGCATCAGTGTTTTCTTACCGTTGAGATTAGCCGAGGGGTGGAATTGGGAGAGCGTAGCCCTGGATTTTGATTCAATTAATTCTATTTTAACAAAGGACCCCTGATTTTTATTTTTAGGCTCAACATTACTAGGTAAAGAGAGTAGAAAAATTCAATTCGGGGAATGGTCAAATGCATATTTTTACATTAGATAGATTAAACCTTGGTGGAGTGGCAGATTTTCTCCATTCGCAATACATGACTCCAGGGAGGTAAATTGGAAATAGGGTAGGTTAATTCTTTCCCCATGTCTAGTATGATTTAAGATGGGGAAATGGTACCCATGAACTAAAGTGTAGTGGCCCTCTAGTGTGAAATATTTCATTACGAAATAACTATGAGATAGGGTTTTGGGAGAGAAAAGTGTCCATACCTATTTTGAACCACCACTAGTTGTTCACCCTTCTCAAATAATTTTTTCATGTAATATTTATAATAACCGCTACTCCACTTCTCCAATTTGTCCCCTTTGTTCTTCAGCCTAGTAACTTCTACAATTCATTTTGGTGACACCACAAAGGAAATACATCCCACAGTGACTTCACCATTCTACCAGGAATTATAGAACCTCGTAGGGTATGTGCACAAAGATGGTGGTCAGAAAAGTGGACACCATCCAAAAAAAACATGGAAAAACAAGCAGCGCATATACGGTTTTAAAATTTGAAATTCCCGCGTATGCGCTTAGGTTTGTTCTTCCTGAGCCTAGAGAAGATAGCGCGTACGCGCTGCTTTTAGGAAAATGAGAGCGTACACACTACACCTAGGAAAATGAGCATGTACATATTGCTCATAGGAAAATGAGCGCGTACGCGCTAATAATCCAAATATAACCGCGTACGCGGTGCCTGGTAAAAAAAGTTTAAAAAAAAAAACTAGGTCTCATTTACTCGTGAATGGTGCATTTTTTACTTCATTTTTTTCCCATTTCCTCTCCTAAACCGCGAACAGGGTGCTAGATTTGTCCTCCAAGCTATGGATCAAGGTTAGTTTTTGTTTATTTTTGTCTTTCTTTCCCATTTGTTCAATTTGTTTTACATTTTGAATTTAATTTCATTAATTTTGATTAGGTTTTTTCATTTTTTGTTTCAAAAACCAGATTCTTCTAATCCAAAACAAGAACAACCAAATGCACCTCCTAAAAACACACAAGAATGACCCCCAATTCCTCCTTTTGACTGCACACCCGAAACTTGGGAGCAATTAATTAATTAGTTAGGACAAAATACATCTAAAATCAATAGACTGATTGTTTAATTGAAAACTTCTGAACTTGAGCATCATCAATCCCTTGCCACTAGCCTAGAAATATTAGCTAGTGGTGCCATAGTTGTTTCCACACAAATTACCAAATGGGGAAGCTTTAGGGATAGGTGTCATCAATTCTATGTCGATAGGCTATCATATGATGGAGTAAAAAACAAAAATATTACTAAACACCAAATATGTGCCCTTTTTGTTGATCCCAAAACTGGTCAGTCATTACCTCTTAATGCAAAGTGGTTTCCCATACATTGGTGTACCAATGTGCAGATGAAGAATCTTTTTTGGCAGAGGTGGTGGATGGTCTTTGATGATCCACCTTGTAATAATTATGAGGTGCCATTATATTTTTTGAGAAAAGTATATGGTGAGTTTGTGCTCAATGTGCACCTAAACTATTTTGACATGAGAGAGTTCCATGGTAGAGGTGGTGGCTCTGCCCAAGATAGACCTGGAGCCCATAGGCGATTACCCGCAGAGATTCGTTACCCCCTAGCACCCAAACCCAAGGTGCATCAGGCTGTCCTAGTAGAGCTGAAAGAGTTGATGGAGCTACAGACTCTTCAGGTGGCCACAATATTGACTAGTGCCATCATCCAGCATGGGACATCATTAGCATACCCTATTGTATTGGATGATGAGCCATTAGGTGGCGACAAAAAGCTCATCCAGCATATGTGTGTCAGTTTCTCAGGGATATGCTCGAGGATAGATGATGCAGCCAGTGTAGATGGATCCTCATCTCATCTATGCACGATTTACAGGAGTAGATGTCAGGCCCACATGGTTGAGGATTTCATGCTAACAGATGAGTTGATGGACATGGTGTTTTCCCATGAGCCACATAAACAGGGGTGTTGATTTGAATTCATAGCATTTTATTTATCAGTCACTTTAAATTTGTAATTACATAAATGAATTTTCATTTATACATCGATTTAAATTGAGACAAATAATATGCATTTTAGGATGCAGCAGTGGTATCCCATACTCCGCCCCCAGTTACCATAGCTGCAACTTCAATGCCTGAGGTATAAATTTTGTAACATGTTAAAATATAATAGTACACATTGAATTCAAAAAAATACAAGATATACTAACTATCTTTAATGCTTGGTCCAATTTTTGGTTTGTAGGTGTTGACAGGGGACAAAATGTCCTAGATTGATTACATCACTCTCTCAGCGATCGATTTTGGCCTACAAGGCTATACAGTATCATATTTTGTACAACCCTTTTTATGTATTGTTTTGATGGAATATGCAAGTCATTTCATTTTAGATTTTTAAAATTATGTTTAATTTATTATCTGTACTAATATCTCATGTTAATTTTGTTTTTTTAGGGTACCCCCTCCACGTCTAGGGCTCATCCTAAGAAAAAGAATTCCTTGAAGATGCCAAAACATAGGAAGAAGGTAATTGAACACATTTTTAATTGTACAATTGTTTGAAAATATTGAAATCAAATATTAGTTGGGGTTTGTAGATTGATTAGTGTTTTTTGTCTATTTTACATGTACAGCGGTCATTGAGCTATGTGGATTTGTTGAATGCACCTGATTCGCCCATGGATCAAGTGAGGGCGGAGGTATGTATCTCTACTTTATTTTCTTGATTTCATGATTATATGCACGCGTACATGTGAACTTCTGATTTATTGTGATCTTATCATTTTTTCATATAGGAAATATCCATACATATTTCATCAATGGTGAACCCTCCTCCTTGCACTGGAGAAGCATCTTAGGATTCGGTACACTTTTGTTTGATATGTAAAATTAATTTTTTTTAACCTTCAATACTTATTATTATATTAATTGTATTTAATCTTTGAACATTTCTTGTATATAGGCAATAGCAACAATGTCTACATCGATGGTGAGCCATCCTTAGTCCATTGGAGAAGCATCTTAGGCACAGGTACATCATTGTTCTCTATATTACAGCTTTTAAGTGTTTTTGATACATTTATGTTAGTACATTGTATTAATTGTATATTTAATCTACAATAGACCCCTTCGCGGTACGGCCATAACGTGGATCCATTTAAATATGTCTTCAAGAAAACTCCTAAGAGTGACAAGGAGAGGAGAACGAAGACATTAGCTCCTAGATCAGCTAATGAGGTAATCTACATTTCAATTGCAAAGGAATTAAAGTTAAATGCATAGTTATGTTGTTAATTGTGAACTATTTTCTACAAAAGAATTCTAACTTGGCTTTTGAATTGTGGTTTTGCAGCCATCTACAGAGCCACGTATTGCATCGAAGAGGCTTGATTTTGATGATCCACCACAAGTTTAGGATCATATAGTGTTAGTTTTGGTCATAGAATGACCAATACATGTAGATATATTCTACATTTTTATTGTATATCAATTTGGACATGGCATATGCCACATTTTTGTAATACTTGTATTGACTTGGCAGACATGCCTTTTTTTATATATATAAATATCATTATTCAATCCAATAAATGTGTATTGAGTTCATTATTTTGTGTTCGTTGTATTTTGTGGTTGTCCTTTTATAAATTTAAATGAATATTTGCATATGTAATCAACAATATGAATATAAACAACAAAAATATATGATATAAAACATTGCAATCATGGAATATGATTTGATAAAAGTTCTAAAATGTTGAATTAACCCTACAAAACTCCTTGTATTCAGTTCATTATTGTGTATTCGATGTATTTGGTAGCTTCCCTTTTATAAATTTAAATGAATATTTGCATATGTAATCAACAATATGAATATAAACAACAAAAATCGACAATATGAATATAAACAAAAATATGTGTTTGGTGCGAGAGCACCCTCACACTCGCAATGGTCAAATTTTGTTCGTCGTGTGCACAAACCGACATCGCAAGTGCATCTAGGTGGGAAATTTTAAGCTAGGCATGCTCTTGTCGTGCATCCCAAAGTGCCGAAACGTCAAGAGTTATACCGTATGGATGCGATCTCTCAAGTGCCCTGAGTTCAAAAAATTATCAAAATTTGACGAACTATTTCTTCAAATCCAGGACACATATGATCGATCTGTTTGAACTTGTGGGGTCGCGTGAGGCTCCTCTATAATGGCTTGTCTCGGTTTTTGATGAGTCAAAGCCATTTTCAATTGGTATCATTTTTTCGCCCGCTGCAAAAATCATCAATTGCATGCAATTCAAAGTTGCCAGATTGGCTAGAATTGATTCGGTTATGGCAGGGCAGTGAGCTAATAGTTTCAATACCCCATACGCGCTATTGGTAGTAGAAAAGATGTGAATGAAAAGGGGGAGAGAGAGAGAGAGAGAGAGAGAGAGAGAGAGAGAGAGAGAGAGAGAGAGAGAGAGAGAGAGAGAGGGAGGGGGGAGAGGGAGAGGGAGAGAGGGAGAGGGGGGAGAGTAGGATGGAGGGAGAGAGGAGGGGGGCGGAAGGGAAGGAGGGAGGGAGAGAGGGAGAGAAGAGGGGGGAGGGTGGGAGAGAAGAAGGGGTATGGAGGAAGGGAGAGGGAGAGTAGGGGGAGGGAGGGAGGGAGAGGAGAGGGGAGAGGGAGAGAGAAAGAGAGAGAGGGAGAGGGAGAGAGAGAGAGAGAGAGAGAGAGAGAGAGAGAGAGAGAGAGAGTGAGAGAGAGAGAGAGAGGGAAGGGGGAAGGGAGCGAGGGAAGGTAGGGAGAGGAAAGGTGTCCTTACCTTATGGTTAACCAAGAGTCAGTATGTCCTTGTTTTGACAACTTGTTCTGGATAGTGGTGTTATGGTTATCTGCTTCGCCATAGGATCCTCGTGGAGTGACCATGTTTGTTTAGTGTCCTTTGAGAGGGTGGCTTTCAAGTGGGGGCCATGCCCAAAGTGGTTGGCGGGATAACCCATCAAAAGTTAGATAATAAAGTGATAATCTAATTAATTGATTAGGTGGGTAGTTCATAACATTAAATAAGATATTGTACCTCGCACATAGGTGAGTACTTGTATAGGGCTCATAATGTAGTGAGAAGGCCTGAATGGCAAACTGACCACCTTGTCTTCATGAAAGGCTAGTAGGGTCTGCATGAGACTTAGTTGGAGTCGGAGGTTCAGGAAAGGTTACCGGAGTAACCTAGGATGGGTGTCAGGACCTATGGAGGCCAACCATGGTAACCATCATAAGCTATGCGATGACACTCTCTCTTTATGTTCACTTGTGTATTTGTGATGTTGAGTCACCTAGATATTGTGGAGTCATTTTGTGCTGTAATGGAGTCATATTGTTCTATCAACCATGTCATGATTTTGTTTGCTTGAGGGTCCTCTTCTATCTCCTAGCATGGTGGGGTGATTACATTTTGGGAATTACATGGTCGGGTGGTAGTGCCACTTCCCATCAGATGTTCTTGTTCGTGCCTTCATGCGAGGATTGGCTTCGTAGGTGTTTATGTGGTTCATGGCTCATGCTGTATCTCATATTGGAGATTATTGTTATTTGGAGACCTATGTGATCATTGTATCATGATATTTTGTAACCTTGTATTTGGTTAAGTTGTATCTTTATATGTATATTGAGAAGCCATGTATTGGAAGAGCAATGTAATACTAAGTTTGGGATGTTATTTATCAACTTTCTTTATGATTTTGTATATGTCTATTGATGAGATTATATGGTATCCTTTAAATATTTCAATGGTATAATATGCTATTGCATATGGCTTCTTGTGATCATAGAGTTAATGATGGATTATTGGATTAACCTTAATTGTGGAATTTATCTTTTGGTTTTAATTCTTCATTGGTAACCCTTAAGGAATTCTGGTGTAAGTCTTTCGCTTGTGTTATCATGCATGTTGTGTTTTATGCACCTATTATGTTTATACCTTTTTAAAAAAATAAAAATTCACCCTTGATGTGGGTTTTCCTTCGGGGTTCCTTGCGGGGCATTACAAAGCTCATCTATTTGGGAATCCATATTTCTCTTTTGTGGGCATGTATAGACCATAAAAAGGTAACCTCAAAGTAGAAAGGATGGAAAAGGGTTGGAATTTAATAGATATAGACAATGTCAAGGGGAGAGAGAGAGAGAGAGAGAGAGAGAGAGAGAGAGAGAGAGAGAGAGAGAGAGAGAGAGAGAGATTTGGGTTATGACATGCTTAAGACTTAAACTTATCTTTTGACTTACCATTTAATCATATAAGACTCCCTAAGACCTATACTTTGATCAAATGACGACTTTATGTTCAAACATTTTGAAAAGTGTTCAACATCTTTGTGCCAAAATGGATCAAAAAAATAACAATAGTAACACACTCACTTATGCATAAAATTATTTAAAGTATAATGCTTATGAACTCTTATTTTCTAGACATTTACATTTGCATACAATCTAGAGGCTTCATTTGAAGCTTCCACATGTCTTATTTTTCTTATGTTCCATTTGTCATTTGATTCCACATGGTCTTGTAAATTGTATAAATTGGATGAAGCACATTTAAATTACATTTGGACATAAATATTAGTTCTCCCAAGTGTGGAAACTTTCTATAAATTAGTTATGCTTGGATGACCCAATTTTAAGTTAGGATGGCAGAAGATATTCATTTTACATGGATTGCATAATTTGGCTAAGTGAGCCCTGGGAGATAATTTTTTTCTCAACACAATATTAGTTGCATAGGATTTTTCATATATTTAAATTCAAATATTCTTACGAACACTTTAGCTACCAACACAAAAATATATAGACACAAAGTGACACCATATCGTATCTACCACTTGATAAGAAAATAGACGCAAATTTAGACACCATCTCATATCTCCCACTTGCATTAGAGTTTATACAATTGCACAGAGTGAGGGGGATAGATGATAAAAATTTGAAAAAAATAAAAAAAATTTGGCAACTGCTACATGAACATAAGAGTATGTCTTATGTGTTTAAGCTTGATTTTTATTATAAAATGATAGAAAAAAACATGGAAACAACAAATCTTGATGTCATATCACTTGTTTTGTATGCCCCACCATTCATCTTAGCCTATTATTAAATTGCACCAAGTGTGGGAGAATGAAGGCTTTCTACTTCACATAATACATAAATGGGATGCTAACACTATTACTTTCACCACTTGGTCATTAGCAATTGGCTATGCACATGTAGGGTTCTATCTCATTGGTTGGAAAGGGTTTCATGAGAATGATTTGAATCTTAGATGACATTTAGCTTGGGTTTGACTAAATAGAATATCACCTCCCTTGTGTCAATTTTCAAGTTAAAAAGTAATTATTTCTCTTGTGGGTTGTGGCATTATCTAAAGTGACCATACCATTAGATTACATGACTTCACATTAGTGGCTACTTGGAAAACCATCTTTAATCACCAAATTAAACAATGGACACTTGATTTGATTATAAATCTCAACCAGGTGTTGACTCTCATCTCCACATGTTATCCATTCGATCTTATCATAGGTGAACACTTCTTTATGGTTTGTGTGTGTTTTAATTGTATTGCACTAAGTTATTGATCATGGTTTAGATTTAGATTCAAATTTTTATGATTCAATTTATGGATTGGGCCCAAAAATGTTTGATGTAATTGGGCAAGTGTGTTGGGACTTAGATTCGTTCCTACAAAAGCATAGAAAAATTATATATATAAACCATGTTTAAATATGTAATATCTTGTAGGTTTTTATGTGAAACTCGTATGGTTTTTGCAATTCAATTACGAGCATGAATCTAAGGTAATATCTTTTTGATTGAGAGCCAAGGATTGAGGAGTATTCATTTGTCAAAGTTGCTTAGTACGTCATCCTAATCTCATCACTTATGATGTTGGGGGCCTTAAACTCAATACGACTTGATCTTTCATAGACTTACTGAATATAATTTTACCAATATTGATCATAGAATCAAAATTTAAAAATTAAAAAAACTACCTCAATAAACCTTCCTAGGTGGACTATAGGTGGACTATAAATGCGAGGAGACTCAAAACGAGAGGTAATCACATGAACCCTTCACCATTCACCATTCCAACACGTCGATAGCAATGTTGAATAGATAACTTAAAATGGGAAATACGAGGCAAAGAACATAATTCCTAAGATGACCTTGTGCTTCGACGGTTCTTACAAGAACTCCATTCATATTGACAAAGTATAATCCTGCAAATAGTCGACCTTTGACATTGCCTTGCAATATCTTTCAAACAGAAAATGATTTTGCTGACATCATTTTGTATATAAATATAACTACTCTTTATGTTTAACAGCATTGCTGCTGCACAAATACGTCACTAACACCGAATCTCCTTTCGTGAGGAGTAGCTCAAGGACTGCTGAAATCTATACAACATTTGAACCCAGTAAAATTACTTTTATTTCTTTAATTTAATATTGAAAGAATACTTCTTTTCACAAATATATGTAAAGTCTCACATCATTGTGTTAGGTTTATAGATTCAAATCAGTATCAATTTAATTATTTGATTAATTTATTATTGGAAGTATAGCGTTTTATAGTGTTAGTTTATCATATCATGGAATTGGTTGTTACAATTATTGCTTTATTTGACTGAGAGTCAAGGTCTAGGGAATATTCATTATGCCAAATTTGTTTAAGTTGGGATCTTAACCTCATCCTTTTAGAGTATCAAACTTTTGCACTAAAAAAAAACATGATTGGATTGGTGAACTTCTTTTGAACCATTCAGCTTCACCACTAAATTGTGAGCCGCATGATAATGATGTTTTTTTTTGGTATTAGATTGACAATACTTGAAACTTAATCTTGACACTAACTTAACTTCAAACATCAATGATAATGCAACATTATATGAGATTGAAAATACCTCCCCTTCTCAAGCATTATTTCTCTATATTGCCTCTAGACTCTTAGAACCTTACATTGTCTTTCATTATGAAGTTTTATGATTGTGTAGTGATCCAAAATTTGACCTTGTTGTCATCTCCAAGCTTAGAATTGTTTAAACGCTACAAAGTCTTGAAAAATGACTTGAAAGGTTCTAGTTTCCTTACTAGTTTGGTACCAAGTCTATCAAAGGCAAGGCCAATATTCTTTAAAGTTGAAAGTTTTCATTCCACCCTCTCCTTCTGAATCCCTTTCCCTTGCATAAAATAATCAAGACTATGCTATAGAAAGGCAAGGGGAAAGTTGAGGTTAAACTATTGTCAAGAAAGGCATGGAGTTTACTAGGCCTAGTGTTCAAACCCATAGATAAAAACAACAACTTATGAATGGTGACAAGCATGACCAAGAACCTCCTAATTTCTACATTAATCTATGTATAGAAGATATTGAAACAATTGAAACTTTAGAAAAAGTACATTTCCCTATATTGTTTTCTCCTTATTTTATCTTTTTACATTTTTTGAATCAATTTATATACATTTGACATCTTACTATATACAAAATTCCTTCTAAAAACTTATTATTTATACTTATAGAAATTAAATATGAACATTTACTAAGACAATTCTTTACCACCAAAGAAATGTACTTCATAATACAATTATCTAAATGTAAAAATTAGAATAATCACAGAATAAAAATGGAGAATTGCAACCTCACTCTAAATGACTATGGGAGATGAAGGCTTTGAGGGGACACTGCAATGATTAAGATGAAAACTATTAGAATACATTCAACGCACGCAATGAATATATCCCTTTTTTTCCCCACACACAGCCTAGATTGGCAAATACCTTATACTCGGAAAAGAGCAATGCAAGCTTTCCATTATTTTAGCATCAAAATGCACGAACCTGAACATGATATAAGGACCAGAGAATAATTTGGATCTCTCTAAATTACTCCACTCCTTAAACAATGCAAAAAGCACAAACATTAAGTAAGTCTTACCAATTTTTTTGTTTCGCAAGGATCCACCTGCCAACCTCAGACAAATCGAACTAAGACAGTTAGCAAGCAGTCGAATTATTCCAACCGTCCAGAGCAGTGTTGAATAGATAGCTGTAGTAAAATATTATTTGACTGCAATATAAATTTGAGTTGATGACCCAACAAAGATAAAGAATACAATTTTTTTGCTGACGTCGTGCTTTAACAACTTCAACAAGAACTCCATTCACATTGATGAAGTATAAACCTACGTGTGGTTGACGTTTGACAAAGTAATCAACGAGCTGCGCCCTGCACCGATTCTTATGTATATATATGCTAGTCCTCTTGATGTTTAAGAGCACAATTCATTTCTTACATAATCAGGCTATGCTCTGTGAGAATATAAAATTATCTGGTGGCAAATTAACAGAGCAATGATTCAATCGGCATATACTCTCGAGACCCACGTGCCTCTCCTCGTTAGGACTTCCAGAGTTGCCTCTTCTTCTTCCTCAAATTTTCCTCTAAACACATCTTTGAAAGCCCAGATATCAGGCCAAGGGGCAGAGTTGTTGGGGACGAGGAAGAAGCGGCAGAACAGTATTCATAAAAGAGCTGAGCTTCGTGTGAATCCACTGCTGCAGACGGACGGCCCGACTCTCGTCGAATTGCAGAGATTACCGAAGTGGTCGGAAGTAATACAGAGAAATAGCCCAACAGCTTCTCCGAAAGAGAGTTTAGATGAGAACTGGACAAAATACCAGGGCTCGAATAACTGGGAGGGACTTGTGGAGCCTTTAAGCCCGAAGCTCAGGCGAGAGATTCTGAAATACGGGGAATTCGCCTAGGCGACCTACGACGTCTTCGACTTCGACCCGCACTCCGAATACTGTGGCAGTTGCAGATACAACCGGCAAAGAATGCTGGAGAAACTGCACCTCCACAACACTGGTTACCGGGTCAGCAAGTATCTTTACGCCATGTCTGACGTGCACATGCCCAAGTTCTTCGGGCGGTCGGATTCCATGGACCCGTGGAGCAAGGACTCCAATTGGATGGGCTACGTGGCAGTGAGCGCTGATGAAGACGAGATCAAGCGTCTTGGGAGGCGTGACATAATGGTTGTATGGCATGGCACTGTTACACAACTGGAATGGATGGAGAATCTGCGTGATATTCTTCACCCAATCGGTGACCTCGGCTGTTCCGAGTGCACCGCTATTAAGGTGGAGCGTGGGTTTCTCAGTATTTATACTTCTAAAAACTACGCCACCCGTTATAACAAGCACAGCGCCTCAGAACAAGTGATGGACGAGATACGCCGCTTGGTGGCGCTCTACACGGAGCTCGGCGAAGAGGTGAGCATTAGTATCTGTGGGCATAGCCTCGGTGGTGCCCTAGCGCTTCTTAACGCCTTTGAAATAGCCGCTAAAGGAGTAAATGTGTATGCAAATGATCCGACTCGAAAAGTTCCCGTTACCGTCTTCTCGTTCGGGGCTCCACGGGTGGGCAACGGTGCTTTCAAGGAGACATTGGAGGAGCTCGGTGTGAAGGTTCTACGTGTTGTGGGTAGGCAAGACGTGGTGCCCAAAATGCCCGGCATTTTCTTCAACGAAGGAATGGAGAAATATGAGAAACTGATCGGGGATGTGTTGGAATTTTGCCCTTGGACATACAAACATGTTGGGGTTGAATTGGTATTGGATCTCAAGAAATCTCCGTTTTTGAAGAATAATCCTGATCTGGCTGGGTGCCATAATTTGGAGGTTTACTTGCATTTGCTGGATGGATTTGAAAGCTCGTCTGCAATGTTTCGAGCTAAAGCTCGACGTGATGCGGCGTTGGTTAACAAGTCCTCTGATATGCTGTGCAAAGAGTTGATAGTGCCGGCCAATTGGTATCAGATGGAAAATAAAGGAAGGTGGGTACAACCTGAGCGAGATGTCGATCATGTGCCCTCTCCACATGGCTGGGAGCTCTTTTCTGGTTGACTTTGCATACCAAGGAACCAAGTTATATAAAAAGTAATATAAAGAGAATATTGTAGGTTTTTATTTATTTTTTACTTTTTTTAATAAATTCAATTGTTTTATAATTTGTTAAATATTATATTTATTATCATTTTTTAGTTCATTGTTAAGGACTAGAAATATTTAAATTTAAAATTAAGTTTTAAAAAATAATCTTTCTAGTATTATATATAGTTTAAAATATATTAATTTTTTTTTACATATTGAGGAATTCAGTCTTGAAAATTAGAGTCTTGAAAATTAAAATAAAAAATAAAAAAATTGATAGAAACATAAGGTATCTAATAAAACATTTGATATAATGTATGACTACAAACATGATATGTTCAATTGAAACCTTCTAAATTAAGTATCATAATGATATAAAAACCTAAGTTATATAATTTTTTTTTTAAAAGTTAATATTCTTTTATAATTTGTTTGTATTATATGTATTATCAAATTTTTAGGTTTACTGTTTTGATTAGATTAAACTAAGAGAGGCCCGAACCATTACATAACCCCTAAAGCGAAGAAACCAGGGGTCTCACAAGGAGTGAGAGCCCCAAACTAGAGAATCAACTGACAATAAGGAACAAAACCAAGTTGACAACCAAAGCCAAACACCAAAAAACTAGATGAAGACTATAAGAAAAGTGGTCTATCTGGTGGGGTTCTTCTCAATTTTCCAATCCTGGATCATCACTTTCACTTTCTTAGAGAAGGAGAGCCTCTTGTTCAAACCTTTTCCTGAAGAAACAATAGGGGGCTTCGGTGTAGCTTTCACCCTCGACACCAACAACTCCATCGTCGTAGCAGGAGATCAATCTAAATATTGTTTCTTTTTAGCATGCCTTCTGTCAATTTCATCTTGAATGGCCTAGAGAGTCACAAAGTTCTTCTTTGACAATTTGTTGTTCTGGGTCATCATCTCGTCCATCTTCTATTTTTAGATTTATTGTTGAAAACTAAAATAACTTCTTAAAAAAATTAGACCTATAAATATATTTTAAAAAATGTGAAAATTTTGAATTAAGCTTTCAATTTTTTAGTAAACTAACTATTCACTATTAAAAATATTTTAAAATTTCTATTACAAATAAATTACATAATGGAGAATTTATTTAGTGAAGGTGTTATTTAACAAAGAATGTTGACCAAAAAAAAACTAAATAAAGTAAGACTATATAAACATGATATGTTCAATAGAAACCTTGCAAATCAACTCATCAAGCCACTTGTAGGAATATGTTGTCTAGAATGTTTTGATTAATACAAGCGAGATAAGATCGTATCATTACATAATCGCAAAGCGACACCAAGAACACATGAGGGATACATAATTGGCAAAAAGGCCCCCCACCAAAACACAACAAAAACCCAATAGGGTGAACATAGAACCAATAACTAAACTAAAAAACTAGCAGACAAAAAAGAACCAGGACCACCAAAACATGAAACAACCACCTAGCAAAAACAAAAAGTGATGTTCTACTATGCAGGGGTACCCTTTTCCTACCAATTATGACATAAACTAAGAAATTTATCAGAAAAGGAAACTTCTTTACTCGATCTAGCCCCAGAACCAAAGGAGGCCAATGTAGAGTCAGGGGTGGATTTGACCATCGAAGTGATGGCTTAGAGATAGTGGCCTAGGAGTCCACATGTCTTCTCTTTTCTATCTTTCTCCTTTCCATCTTGCCATTGATATCTTATAGGGGGCATTATGCTACTAGCCACATCCTTGCAAGCATTGTTGACCTCCTCAATTTTCTTTTTAAGGGCATCTTGGGTTTTCTTGATCTTTTTCAGCTTGTACTTATTGTCTACATTCCCAATCTTGGAGTCCATGTCAGCAATGTTTTCTCCCACCATTTCCTATTGCCCCATAATGCCCCTAAGATCATCGATAATTTTTCATACTTTGTCATTATCCAACTCTTTAACCCAAGTGCTGGTTTTAGCCTCAGCTTCGGCCTCTACGTCTAGCTGATTGATATTCTTGATGACCACATTCATTTGCACGGAGAGAAATTTTATCAAATCTTCCTATCTTTGGATGCCATTGTGCAAGTCCTTCATAATTTTTTCTAGAGTTGAAGTAGTACCCTGAAAGATGGAGTGATCAGTGAAGGGAGGGTTAAGAGGGGGAGGGCTAGGGTTTCCTCCAATTTTACCAGGGGACTAGTGCAATCCCAAAGTATCTAAATCCTTTGAGGGTTGCTTGATTCAAATCTAGAATCAACAACAACCTCGTTAACTATATCATGTTGTAATTCAAACTAGCCACCCACATCCTAATCCTTTTTGGTAGCAACAATGACCTTAAATTTAGCCATTCTAGCAAGATTTTTCCTAGTGAGAATTTTAGAACTACAGGAAGGAATGATCTATTCCTCATAATTAGAGGGGGTAACAATAATATTGGGATCATAGGTAGACCTAGCCACAATAGAAGGGACTCCACTAGAGGGAGATAAAGTAGGGTGGAAGTTATAAAATATCTGGATGAGACCTTGGTGGAGTGGGGGTTTGCCCTTTTCAATGGCTTTGCAAACAGACCGGGAGAAAGAAAACATAATCTAGAAATGGAAATTCATTCTAACCCCATACTAGAGATGATCTATCATGGGAAAAATCTATGCATGGAACCTTCTTTTTCTATCGTCTAAGGTGAACTATTTCATTTTGATCAGAACCGCATCCTTCCAAATTCTGGGGGGATCCTCCTTGTTGTAACGCCTTTGAAGCTTGGAAACTCCTTCATCTAGTTGAAAAAATTGATTGTAATTATATTTTGGATTTGTGCGAAAGGAGACACCATCAAGAGCTAGCTCTGTCACGTTCACAATAGCCTCTGCCAAAACCACAAAAGTAAAATCACCAATCTTCATGTTCCCATTGTCCCAAGCATTAATGAAATAAAAATAGAGCTTAGGGTCATGATCGGTCATCCCTTCAACATAATTATCTAGGTTCCCCTTGATCACTTTGTCCCACAACTCCCCATTATTCCTAAAATCAGAGCAACTGTTGGGTTTAGTCTAAATCAAATTGTCCCCCATATTCAAAAAATAGAAAACTGGGTTGAGGAAGTGACAAGCTTGGGAAATATAGTGGTAGGAAGTACCATTAATAATTTTTTAAATCTCACCAACTTAACTAGCAAAGAGTGAAAAGGGCAAGAAAGGAAAGTACAAAAAGGCTAACTTTGGAATTATACATCATTAACTAACGAGTTCTTCAAGATCATGGCATGAGCCTTTGGATCTAAATTTAGTGCAAGTGGAGCCAAATTTTGAAATCATTAACATACATGCCCGTCCCCGCCAACTTTTCCACCACACAGTTGCCTTCACATCTCACATGGTAGAACTTGATGTTTTCTGAGTAAGAGAAGGAGATCAAGACACTTGGTGATAAGAAAGTTGGCTTTCCAATATAGTTTAGCTGCCCTTTTGAGCATCATAATGGTATTGCTTGAGTCACCTTCAATAATTAAACACTTGAGCCCCTTTTACTCAACCACGATCAGCTCATGATAAATAACTACCACTTCAGCCATGCTTGAAGTTTGGATTCTAGATTTGCACACATAGGCAAGGATGAGGTTTCCACATGAGTCTCTAATAACTCCAACCCCTTTTGCCCAACCCAGGTTGCCCCTAGATGACTTTTAAAAATGCAATTTCAACCAATTGGTATCAGGTGTGGGGGGTATGTTGTCTAGAATGTTCAACATGAAGGCTACCAATATTATTTGTGTTAACGATTGTGTTGATAATGCATGAAAACTTGCATTACAATAAGCTTTGTTTGATAAAACTAACATCCATAAATTGATGATAAATTTTTTTTTTTCTCTAGATTTCTTATTAGATGATGAACTTTTATTTTAATAATCTTATAGTCTCATGATATTTGTTCTACTCTTTCATCTTAGGGAGAGCTACTCACTAATCCTATAATTTTGTAAAATGATCTTCCAAATGGTGAATCTCCTTACATATGACTTTGAACTTGCCTTCATATGTATTTAAGTCATATTCTATTAATATATGATATGATCCTATCATTTATTCACTCACCATAACAAACTATGTATTTAACAGTTTCAACAATTTGATTATACTCCTAATTTTTCAAATAAATATATGAATATAAGAATAAAAAATAATATAATAATTAAGTATGTCATTTAATTTATTTAGTATAAAAAAATGAAAAGAAGAGTTGCAAAACATATTAAATAGATTTTCAAATATATTACTAATTTAGATTTTGATAATTCATTAAAAATAAATTACTTAATTCATATATAGATATTCAAAACCATAAAAAATACAATAATTAATTTTTAAAAACTACACTATTTAAAAAAATACAAATCTAAACCTATGTATGCTAAATTTTGAACCTATTCTAAATCCCTAATTAGCCCAGCCACAAGCCTAGAATCTACAAATTCATTCAAAAAAACAAATGGATCTCTAAATCAAATGCATGAAAATAAACAATATTGTACATCATACAATTGACAAGCTTGAGTCCATTTTTCTCCTATCCTTCATAATCTTGTGAATTTGAGGCATATGCTCTCAATAGTAAGCACTAGCACAAGATGACATAAAGAAATGGAGATTGGTTGATTGATAATACAAGTGAGATTATGAAACGATGACAAAAGGTTCTGAGCAGAATTTAGCTTAATGGATATAGGCGCAAATTATGGATGTTGAAATGAGAGAAGAAGGCCACTTTGTAGAAGTCTCGGATAGAATCAATGGCTGAGATTAATAGGTGAGAAAATGAAGGAAGTTTTGAGATTAAGAGGTGATAGGAGTTTTCGATGCAAAGAAGAGTAAAAGTGAGACACTTGGCACATGACTTTGAGTTTAGATTTTGGAAGAAGAGGATAGTGAATTAACACAATAAATAAAAATATTTATTTAATCAAAGGAGGGAAAATATAAAGTTAGAAGTATTTAATCTTATAGAAAAAAATGATGATGAATTATTAAATAAAAATATATTTATTAAATTAATAGTGGAAGTTAATGAATTAATTAAGTAAATACAAATATTTATTTCATTAATAGTCGAATAATGGTATAATAATTAAAAAAAATAGATATTTATTTAATTAGGTTAGGAAATTTTTTAGGTGTCTACATTTTGCCACTCTTTGAAACAATGCAATTTATCATATTATTTTAAAGAAGATTAAAACATAGTGGCTAGGAAAGGGATATGGATTAAAAGCACAATGCCCTCGTCATGGGAAGGATGGGGAAAGATGATGACTTAGTAGGATGATGCCCCCTCGAGAGGACATGATGTTCTCACATACCATTTGCTAAGATAGAAGACACTTTAAAACAAGACGGAATGTTCTCATTCACACTAGAATCATAGGTCCTCAATGACCATAGATAATCATGTCTTTGGACAAGTCATAACATTATTAAAGAAACAATCCACAAACATAGCAAGCAAATGATCATGCTCCATCATAGCTCCTCCATTGTAGGACATCCTTTAGTAGCATATGAAACATGCCATTAAGATCAAATCAAGTAAAAGATAAGACTCACTAGACATAACAAACCATTTAGATCTTGCTAAAGTTAAGTATTTTTTGGTAGTATAATAATGATGGTGTCTAGATTTAGGAATGAAGCATCTCATATAAAACAAGTGTTTGGTTTTCAGTATGCAAGAACTTATATAAGACAAATGATAGATCAAGAGGATAATGTCTAGTTTTAGGAATGAAACATCTTGTATAAGAGAAAGGTCTGGTTTTGAGGATGTAACAAACTATATAAGACAAATGATAGTTGATAAATATTACTAATATTCATTAAACAATTGATCAGTTAGGTTGTAGGCTATTGAGATGTAGGGAATGAGTTAGAGATATTCATTTGTCCTTACTTTGAAGATCTATTTTTTTTTGTCAAATAACTACTTTAACACTACAAATTTACATATTGTCCACAAATTTACCCTACAAATTATCTTATTATTGTATATGTTGACCATGCTATAAAACATTTTCATGAGTGATTTGATGCATCGTATTACTAAGTTATATTTGACACTTTATGAGTTGAGTCTTATATTTTGGTCAATGTTTTGTTCAAAGAAAATTTTCAAAGGTTTGGTTATCTAATTGGGATTCTCACAATGTAAATAATGAAATGTGTACTATGTAATGTTTTGGCTTATTAAATTTTCATTAGAGATTATTTCTTTCAAGTGCGAATGTACCCAATACCATAAAAATGAGTCTAGATGTTAACTTTCAATCAGTTTAAAAAAATGGATAACCCTGAATCCTCAACTCTGAATTGAAGGAGGTCGATAATTCATTTAAATAGCATTTATTCTCTTGACCAAAAATTCACAGATAATTCTCTATGTATTACTCTTATATAATCCATAAATTGTTTATTTTTAAGACTTATATTTCCCAAATTATCTAATGTTAACCAAGAAGAGGTCAAATCCTAATGTATTGCAACTGGTTCTCCCGAATGGAACATGGGTGTTAGGGATGTATGCCGATTCAATCATTGGATTATAAGAAAGGGTTTGTGCATCTGTCATTCTTTTAAAACATAAAGAGTAGTGGTATTTATAGAGGAAACTGTGCAGAGTGATGCGCATTGATGTCAGGCAAACGCATTTTCTGTCGCAAAGATAATGTAAAACAATGTCAAAGCTTAACCGTTTGTAAGAATATACTTTGGCAGCATGAATGGAGTTCTTGTAATAAATGTCAAAGCACGAGGTTGTCTCAGGAATTATATTCTTTGCCTTCTTATTTCCCTTTTTCTTGTCAACTAAATAGTTGTTTATTCAAGAGTGCTTTCGACGTGTTAGAGTGGTGATCGTCGAATGTCAAATGTGATTGCCTTTGTGTTTTGATTCTCTTGGGTTTTATAGTGCACCTCATGCCGGCGGTAGGGAAGGGTTTATAGCTTTATAAGAATTCTATTTTTATATTCAATAAATATGCAATAGGCTTTCTAAGAATTCTATTTTTATATTCAATAAATATGCAAGTGTATTTATAAGAAGTTTAAAGGATAAAGTTTAAATGTATTTTAATATTATATAATTATTTGTATAATAATATAAATTTATGTATATTTTGATTATAAATATGAATTCTGATTTATATAAATGATCATTTATAATAGATCTATCATGATCAACTTAAATACAATATAGAGTCTAGATAAGCTAATTTTTAAACAAGTAAAGGGGAACTAAAAAAATATTCAATATGTTAAAAGAAATATTTGATGTTTAGAAAACGAATTAAGTTCAACCTCCACAACATTCAGTAATTTTTAGAAGATTCATAGTCATTTGACCATGGATTTTTAAAAAAATTAAGAGAGTCTATTCCATACTTCACAATGAACTTCTATTATGCCAAAAATATGATGTAAAATTAGTGTTTCACTTTCTAATTTAATTTCTCTATGTCAATGGATGGTTTACTAGTATTAATACAAGAAGAAAAACTAATTGATTCCTTCAATTTGATTGCATAATATATATAAAGAACTTTTGTAGTAAAATAATTAAGATATAATAGACAATTCAACCACTTGTGTGTATGCATCCAAGGCATTTGGTTGGAGGGTATGTGGAGACAACAAGAGAGACCTTAGAATCCACTAGCCATACCTCTTGCAAGTTTCATTCAATACGATTTTGCCTTGAAAAGAGGCATTTTTGTGTTAAACTTTGTAAAAAAATAACCATTAAATGTAACTATCTTGCAATACATGTTGATCTACTTTTAGTATAATAAGATTTTTAATACCTATCCTTGCCTACACATTTTTCATAGATTTATTTTTAAACTTGTTCCAAATGTCTAATTAAAACACTTTGCTTCCTACAAAGCACCTATGTAGTTCTAGTTAGGGACAAAATCTCTATTCTTCTTTTATTTTTTCCTACTATATAGCTTAAATGAGATGCTTAGCAAATATTTTATTATTATTTCAATATTTATTTGAAAATTTATGAATAGATTTAAATAATTTAGTACATTAAAATAATTTAGGAATAGGATCATATCATATACCAACCAACTATTGATTAGAGGGACTTGAAAGTGATATTAAAATAATATGTAAGAATGTTCACTATGTGGAAGATCATTTTACAAAATTGTAGGATTAGAATGGAAGGTCATTGATATCACAATATTATTGGAATGGAATCTCACCATGTAGGGAGTGAGCTAGAGATATCTATTGGTCCTTAGCTTTTGGTTCTAAATTTTATCAAGTAATTATTCAACACTACAAATTTATACAATTTCCACAAAATTAACCCAACAAATTATCTTATTATTATATATATTGCCCATTCTATAACACATTTCCAAGAGTGATTTGACATATCATAAATCTATGGTCCTACCAAGATATATTTAGCACTCTATGAGGTGGGTCATATAGGTTGGTCAAAGTTTTCTTCCAAAAAAATATGGAAGTCTAGTTATCTAAAGTAGGATTTTCATAATGTAAATTATAAATTGAGTGTAATGTTTAATATTTGACTCATAATTTTTTTAAAGGATTATATCTTTCAAGTGTAAAATCTTAATACCATAAAAAATGAGGTTAGATGTTAACTTTCAATAAATCTGACAAAATAGATGCCTCTCGATATTCAACTCTGAATTGAAGGAGGTTGATATTTTATTTACATTATTATCCTCTCGACCAAAAATTTGCAATACATTGCTTTATATATTACCATTGTATAATCTTAAAGTTGTTGATTATGACATGCATTTCCTAAATCATCCAATTGTAGTGAAGAAGAGCTGAAATCTTAATGTTTGGTCCTATTGTGAGACATTAATTAAAACAATAATGATGGAAATAACATCACATGCTATAATCAACTTTAAAATTACATTTATACTAAAACTCAATTTGAGAGATTAAAAAGTAAGATCAAAGTGATTTTATTATGTTCAAATTTTGTATAATAATTAAACAAGTGTTAGGATCATATTATGTATAAGCTACCAATAATTTTGAGGGATTAAAAAGTAAGATCAAAGTAATATGTAAAGGGATTTACTATTTGGAAAAATATTTTTCAAAATGATAAGATTAACAATTAGTTTTTTCTAAGAGGGAGGAGCACAACTAATATAATGAGATTATAAGACTATTAGAATGAAAGTTCTTCATGTAATGAAGAATCAAAGATAGTTATAGATCCTTACTTGATGGATGTTAAATTTTGAAATAATTTTTTTTTTTGGATTCAATAGTGTGCATTTTTAGATAGACATTTTAGATCATTCTAAGCGATCTATCATTAAGAAGAGGAAAAGAGAATGTTAAGTTTGTCACACAAAGATTATACTATGAATTTATAATATGCATTGTCCATACAATTATCATCACAAATAATATCGTTATCAATCATGCCAATCAAACATGTTAGATAATGCAATTTCACAACTGAATTAATGAGTTGATTTTCAAGATTTTTATTAAATCTATCACATGAATCATCTTACTTAATATCTAACATTCAACTAGGTATCTTATACTTTGATCAATTTTTTTCATTTAAAAATAACTTATAAGAATATAAATTTTAAAATACATTGAACAAATTAAATGTTTGAATTACAAATAATTTATTAAAAAAATGAATTTTCTAAAATCAATTATATGAAAAAATAAATGAGTATTATTTTGATAAATAAATACCTTCATTACATAATAATAAATCTAAAAAATCAACCACCAATAATTATCCTTCCCCAAAAAAATCTGAACAATAAAATTGATATTAATTGTGTGTAAGCAATTGGGGCTTTTATATGCCCTTATGACCCAAAATCAGCTTGAGAAGCTGCCTAGGCCATGTGGAGAGGGCACGTCATCAGCATCTCTTTCAGGCTGTACCCATCTTCCATAGCAATTACGCACCAGCCCTTTGTTATCCAATTGATGCCAATTAATGGGCACCATCAAATCCTTCCGCAACATATCAGAGGCCTTATTAATCAAAGCCACATCACGTCGAGCCTCGACTCGAAACGAAGCACTCGAGCTTTCAAACCCATCCAACAAGTGCAAATACACCTCCAAATTATGACACCCGGCCAGATCAGGGTTACTCCTCAAGAACGGAGATTTCTTGATCTCCAACCCTAATTCAACCCCAACATGTTTATATGACCAAGGGAGAGACTCCAACACATGCCCAATTACTTTCTCATATTTCTCCATTCCTTCATTGAACAAAATGCCAGGCATTTTGGGTACCACGTCTTGCTTACCCACAACACGTAAGACCTTTACGCCGTGCTCCTCCACTGCGTCCTTGAAAGCTCCGTTGCCCACCCGTGGAGCCCCAAATGAGAAGACAGTAACGGGAACTTTCCGAGTCGGATCATTTGCATGCACATTCACTCCCTTAGCAGCTATTTCAAAGGCATTAAGAAGAGCTAGGGCGCCACCGAGACTGTGCCCACAGATGCTAATGCTCACCTCCTCACCACGCCCCGTGTACAGCGCCACCAAGCGGCGTATCTCCTCCATCACTTGCTCTGAGGCGCTGGTGCTTGTTATAACGGGTGGCGTCATTTTTAGAAGTATAAATACTCAGAAACCCACGCTCTACCTTAATCGCGGTGCACTCGGAGCAGCCGAGGTCACCGACTGGGTGAAGAATATCACGCAGATTCTCCATCCATTCCAGCTGCGTGACAGTGCCACGCCACGCCACCGTGATGTCACGCCTCCCAAGGCGCTTCGTCTCCTCATCGGTGCTCACTGCCACGTAGCCCATCCAGTTGGAGTCTTTGCTCCATGGGTCCATTGAATTCGACCGCCCGAAGAACTTGGGCAAATGGACGTCAGACATGGCGTAAAGATACTTGCTGACCCGGTAACCCGTGTTTTGCAGGTGCAGTTTCTCCAACGGCCTTTGCCGGTTGTACCTGCAACAGCCGCAGTATTTGGAGTGCGCGTCGAAGTCGAAGGCGTCGTAGGTCGCCTGTGCGAATTCCCCGTATTTTACAATCTCTCGCCTGAGTTTTGGGACTCAAAGGATTCAGAAGCCCTTCCCAGTTATTGGAACCCTGGTATTTTCTCCAGTCTTGACCGAGATCCTCTTTTGGCGACACCGTAGGGCTGTTTCTGTAAACCTCTTCGAGCCGTCTTGCAAATTTTTGTAATTCGACGGGACTGAATCTGACCGTCTGCGTTGCTTCTGGCGGCGGCGGATTCACACGCAGGTTAGTTCTCTTCCGGATCGTGTGCTGCTGCCTCTCCTTCGTCTCCAACAAATCTGCCGCTAGTTCAACAACAGCGGACACTTTACCGCCATTTAACAGAGATTTCGATGATCTGTTCCGGGCCGCTAAAATGCGAAGATTTGTGGAAGAAGACGAGGAAACCCTAGAGCTTTTAACCTTGGCGCTCCCAGCAGTAGTGCAGCTGGTCCTCACAAACGGAGTGTGGGAGTTAGAGATGTATGCCGATTGAATCATCGTTCTGGTAACCTATCTCAATCGGATTATATGAAAGGATTTGTGAAATCGGATTATAAGAAAGGATTCGTACAGCGGCAATTGTCTTGAACGTAAAGAGTAGTGGTGATTATATAGTAAATAGTCCGGGGCACACCGCGTTGATGTCAGGCAAACGCATTTTCTGTTAGAAAATTATTGCAAGACAATGTCAAACCTCAAACCGTTTGCCGGTGTGAATGGAGTTCTTATAAGAAACGTCAAAGTCAGGAATTATGAGCTCTTAATTCCAACTTCTTTTTTAATTAAATAGTTAATTATTCAATTTACGTGTCGGAATGACGAATGATTCGTGTGACTGCCTTTGGGTTCACAGCTATGAAATTTGATTTCTGGTTATTGTCGAAGTTGAATAGTTCTGAATAAGTGTATGGAGAATAAAATTTTGTTGATTATAGAGAAGGAATACACAAAGGATGAGGTTCTCCATTAAATTTTAACAAAATTAGATTAAATTTAAATAACAAAGATGGATTTCAATTTTTTTCTATTGTAATAGGTTAAGATGAATGTGGGGCATATAAAATGAGTGATATGGCATTAAGATTTGTTCTCGTTCAATTGGATCTCAATCATATGTGTACAAAGTAGTTGGAGTCTTAGCTTTACTTTCTCAAACACTATGTTGGCTTTGTGTTAACTTACCTTTGATAACCGTTCTAAGAAAATGCTAGTTTTCCCCTTGGCCAATCTTTTTCTCAAGTCACTCTTATGATATACCATATATTCTCTTCATGCTTTAGTGTCTCTAAAATATCCAAAATCTTCTATGTGTTATAGAGGTTATTTTACTTAGGTTCTATGAGTTGTTGGAGATATAGACCTTCAAAGATTCCCTTATCAACATGGCATTGTTGCTATCTCCATTTTCCCTTATCTATTGAGTTATTAATCTTCATCCCTATATCATATGCATCCACCAAATCCCAACAATCTAATCCAAACCCTTGAAAAAATTTGTATAAAGATTTGGTTGGTTTGTAACACTTGTCATGTTTTCATACTAGTTGTCCAAGTTCTAAAACCTTTTGATGTCTTATACTTTTTCCTAACATTAAAGTATCGAACCTCCATTTGTATTGTTCATATCCCATCGTCAAGCTCTAATCCTTAATAGTTTTTTGAAGTCAAATCTCTTTTAAAATATTTTTAGAATTGAACATCTCATCGTCTAACTCCTCTTCAAACTCATAAAACTCAATCCTTTGTATTCAAAATGCTCCTATATTTTGGCCCTAGGGTATTGAGCATCTTTGATCACCATGAAATCTCCATTGTTTCCCTGGATAACTTTGAGATCTACCTATTTATCTTAAATCCTTTTGGTATTAGGCCTTGATTTGAACTATCTCATCCTTGATTACCACCTATTGTCATGCTCTACTTTCTCAATCATTTGTTGGTATGAAAGAATTGAATAAGTAATTCATAATTTTGGATTATGTTCTACACAAATATCCTTCTATTGAATCTAGCTCTTTGATGTTGACATCATCATGACATGTTGTCAATGTCACTCTTCTATTGAAGTTGTGTGGTAATCTATCCTTATACATCATCTGTGTATAATATCGATGCATCCATTCTACAAAGTTCTCTATTAAGCCATATCTAAGAGTTTCATCATGAAACCATGTTGACATCACCTTGGGCTCACACTTTTTCTTCCTCACATTAGTCTATTTTAGCTTGCATTTGAAATAAATATTATATATACATCTATTTTATTTTCGTACAATCATTTTCCAAGGTAAAAACCTTTCAAGTAAAGATGTGAAGCTCTCAAACTAGCTTTGAATTATTAGGTAGAGGTATATTATTTAGAAAGTAGGGCATTTGAGAGTTTAATCTTTACAGGACAAACCTAAGAACATTAAACTAATATGAGAGTAAGGGCTTACTTGGATATTATTCTTTTATTTGGATACAACTCTATTGTAGGATTGAGCATCGGTCAACCTTGAAATTTGACCATTTTCACTCAATAAAATCAAGAAATCCAAGAGTAGGCTTCATTTGGTCACCGAGGATCAGGTTTGTTTGCCTAGAAAAAGGGGAGGCCTAGATATTAGACATCTGAGAGACTTTAATAGAGCTTTAATGGCTAAGTATCTAGGGAGATGTTTAAAGGAGAACAATGAATGAATTGATATTTTCAAGGACAAATACCAAATTCATGGTTTCCAAAGAATGCTACAAAATTATTCCCTCCCGACTTTTGTCTCTGATCTTTAGAATAACTTCTTCAGATCCTCTTGCATTATTTCTCAGGGAAGCCAATGGTTTCTAGGAAATGGTAGAATTATAAGGTTTTGGGATGATTGGTGGACAAGAGAGGGACCTTTGTCTAGTTCGGTGTGGGCTTCACAATTCAAAGAGAAATACATTAATCTGATTGGAACTTGGGTTTTGGATTATATTAGTAATGGAGTTTGGGTGGACCTCAGAACCTTGGATGCTTCTTTGTCTCCTTTGTATTCTTGGTTGAACCTGATCATCATTCCATCCTCTATGGTGGAAGATGTGGTTATATGGAATGGTTCTACCTCAGGGCATTTTTTGGTGGCAGATGCTTTCAAAATCATCACCAGGTCTTTTTCTCCTCCCCCCTTTTGGGCTGGAGTTTGGAATAAACTCTTAATTCCTAAAATTAATATCTTCTTGTGGCTATTCATGCAAAACAAGATCTCTACCATTGATAATCTATGTAAATGTGGGATCCCCATCACTGATAGATGTTTTTTATGTAAAGAAGAAGCCAAAAATATTGATCATTTTCTCTTACATTGCTCCTATGCTAGGGTCATTTGGGCCTTCTTTTTCAACCTACTAAATATTATTTGGGTCCCCCTTGATTCTATTCATAACTTTTGGTTCCAATGGAAGTGCCCTTATGACAACCATGTGATTGGTATTCTATAAAACTTATCCCTACCTCATATTGCTTGGGGTTTGTGGAAGGAATTAAATAATAGGGTTTTTAGAGATATGGAGTCCATTTTTCTTGTGGTGGCTATCAAAATAAGGAATGCTATTAAGGAAAATTTTCTTACTTACTTTCCTGGTAGGAAAAATGATCCTCCTCTTGAGTCTAGCCAGGAGGAATGGGATACTATCAAGCAGTGGAAGATAAGTTGGAATATATATATCCTTGTTTATAAAAATAAACATACCAGAGAGAATGTTTCTTGGAATCCACCCCTTCCAAGGTGGATCAAAATTAATATCTACGGGGTGGCCAAAGGAAATCCTAGGCCTGTTGGTTGTGGGGGAATGGCGAGGAACCATTTGGGTTTGTTGGTCTCTATAGTGGCGCTCCCTTTGGGTACCCAAACTAACCATTTTGTGGAGGCCAACGTTGTCTACATACGACTACACATGGTGAGCAAGGAGGGGTTCAAACAGGTCTGGCTCGAAAGTGACTCACTTAACATTGTCAAATGCATTAAAGGATGTACGGTGCCTAGCTGGACTATTTCAAACTTAATCAAGAACTATCTTAAAATGATAGTTGAGCTAGAGGATTTCAAGATCTCGCATGTTTTCCAGTAAGGAAACAAACCGACGGATCATTTGGCCAACTTGGCATTGGGTAACGTGGCAGTTAAATGGTGGAGAGGAGAGGAAACTTTCTCAAAAACTCCATGTGACCTGGCAAGAAATGATGTCAAGATCTCCGATCTTTCCAATGAAATTTATGATGAAAAATTATGATGGGATGGGAGCCGTTGGGGTGGTATTTCGAATTATCACCACTTTGAGAAGTTTTAGAACTTTCAGTTTGCCCAGTTTCTGGTTTGTTTTCCTCTTGATTTTTTTGGATTCTTGTTGTCTGATTTGCTCGAGCTACAAAATGGGAGCTGAAAAGAATAGGTTTGAACCCACGACCTATGATAAGTGGTAGAAGAATAAGGAGGTTTGGGAGGAAATTTCTGATGGTGGGATGGTGCCCTTTTTGGAGAGACTGCATGGTCATTCTGTCATTTTTACAGAAAGCTTTGTTAAAGGTTGGAATAAGGGTGTGCTGACTACCTTTGGTGCAGATTTTCAAGTTGACAAAACTTGCTTGCCACTGTAACTGTTCTGGATATGAAAGGCATAAAATTCTATAAAGACAGGAAGTCAGTTGAGGAGGCTATTAATGCCTTTTATGATAAGGAAAAGGAAAGACAAAGGGTTACAAAAATGGTGGATGGTGGCTATAACAAGAAAGAGTTGATTTCCCTCTGGGCTGATATGGTATAATTCATCATGAGGTACATCACCCTGGATGGTACATATGCTAGCATTTTCTCACATCATTTACTATCTTAAATCATTTTAGGCATGGTAGATTTATTCCCATCCCCTTCTATTTGGTTTCATCCTTGGAGAATAGTTTAGTTAAACATTTTGAAAACCAAGATAACCCTGTGATTGATGAAGGGCTTATCTTGTTGATTATGAAATACGTCCAAGCTCATGAAGTGAAACCCTCCCCCAAGGATAAAACCCATATTTCCTCCTCTAATCCTGATGTGCAATTGGTTTCTAATACAAAGATGGATGAGGATGATAGTGGTACTGCCATAGATTTGTGTGATATCAAGGATACAAAGGACCCTGAGTATAGACCAAAGAAAGAAGGGGAGCTTATGGTGACCTTAGGAACTAACAGTAAAATCAATCCTCCAAGGTGGGCAGCAAGTAAGTTCAAATCAAGCAGCAACAAAATGCAAGACCTGGATCACCCCACCAAAAAGAAAATGAAATTAACAAAATCTAGTGGGTCCAAAGTCTTGGACCATGAGATTATGTTGGACATCCCTATCAATGTGGATGATGAGAAACAAGGGTTTGTGAATAAGGAAAATAAAGGCAAGAAAAAGGAGGAGAAGGTGCTGGAAAATCTAATTTTGGAGGCTATTAGAAGTTAGGAGAACTGTTGGAAGTGGGTGGATAAGGAAATTGGATTCCTGAAAGATGTGATTAAAGGAATTGTTGAGACTTTTATGGAATCTCCTGGGCCTAGTAAAACTGAGAAGATCATGAGTATGATCCAGAAATTTCTCAGGATGTGGAAACTATGAAGGTTGACCATGAGCACAGAATTGAGAAGCTAAAAGAGGATGTGAGTGAGATCAAGGAAAACCTGAATAATCTAGTGGAAATCAGTAAGTAGGCGATGAACAATAGTGCTAATGGTTTGGAAAAAATTAATTCCATGATGACTGAATATAGAACCAGGACCATCGCCAGTGACCCTCCCTTGGGGGAAATGTAGAAAAAGAATTCCTTGGAGGGTCCAGACAGAGTGTTGCTTGTGGGAAGACTAGCTTGAGTCCTTGCACTACAACCAGGAGTTGGAGCCAAGACTAGGGAACCTCCAGATTCATCATGGAGGATTTGGAGAAAATTAATAAGATGATTATTCAGAAAAATACTGAATTCATCCACTCTCTTAGTTGAGTTCTTTGCCCCATTTTTTTGGTTTAGCTATTTTGGTTTTTTGGGCTTTTGGTCTGTGTGGAGTTTGTCTCCTGTTTTACATAGTTTTATTGTCTGGTTGGCTACTGGACTTGGTCTGTAATACTCTGGGTTTTAGGTCCCTATAAAACCTGTTTATCTTTATCAAAAACTTTTTTTTTTAGTTTAATTTTTCCAACCATTGTGTAAAGTCCATTATTATGAACTTATATTGAATCTATTATAATCCCGTGACTATTTAAACCTTAGAGGAGTATACATATTGTGTCTTACTAAGGTAATGTTGTGTCTTATATTCATTGAATGTATCTCAATGGTTTTTTCAACCAAAAACTTATCCCTAATTGTATTTTTTGACCTAGTTGCCTAAAGAAGAGATTAATAAATTATATCTAGTATTCCACAAAAAATAGCAACCATAGCTAAATCACAAATTCACACTATGGGGATTCACTTCAAACCTTGACTTTTTTATCCTTTAAAAGATATTTAGGATTACCATCCTAAGTTTGTGATGCAGGAGCATCCCCGGTCTTTGAGAAATCTTGCATCAACCAAAAATATTTCCTTTCAGTTTAGTTCTTGTTCAGTTCTATGTGCAGTTTTCTGTTTTCCTATCAGTACGTCCTAGTGGTGGCATGATTTTCATTGCAGATCATATTTTCAGTTTCCATGCTTGGTCATGTGCTTAATTCCATATTTTTAGTCCATTTGGATTCTTTTTCAGCTAGTTATCGCTTCCGGTTTGACTGTTTCTGGGTTCTGGGACAGTTCTTGAGCTTACCGATTGGTTTTCCTTCATTTCTGAAGTAATTTCTTGGCATGTGGATCTATTTGGGGTCTTGTCCAATGTTCTTTGGCATGTGGACAACCTTCCTATTGATCTACACTTCTTGGTTGTTATTTTCTGGAGGAATTTCTTTCATTCTTAGGGTTGACCTAATTACACATTTCATTTTTCCTGCATTGGTAAATGTAATCTTTTGTGGCCAACTTGGATATGTTCTGGAGGATATATTTACAGTATTATGTAATCATTTATGGGACAATAGATATCAGAATAAGTATTTAGGTTCATGATTAGAGATCCAATTGACTCTGAGAGTTCTGGATGTATTATATCTGGTGTGTAGCCTGCATGTAACCGATTGACTATCGGATGTTCTATGATGACTGTATGATGATAACCGGTTGGTTGTCAGAGGTTCTAAGACAATAATATGATCTGTTTCTAGAATCTTGCTATATTTTATTATTTCTTTTGTTAGCTTACTATTACTGCATAAGTCAGATAATTCTCTTTTGAGGATTCATCGGTTATGGCTGCATTAATTGGTATCAAAGTGGGTTATGAACCGGTTGGTGGAAGAGTTGGTTGCGAATGTTGAGGCATTCCTTGGGGTGGACAGATCACCAATTGGAGGTAGGTTGTATGCGTGTTCAATAGATCGCCGAGTGAGAGGCAATTGAAATCGGTAATCAGATTGTCGAGTTGAGGCAGTTCACCAAAGCAGAGGAGGAGATGCCGCCTAGAAGGATGAACCCCCGGAGGGTAGAGCAGATGATGGAGGATTTCAGGAATGAGATGGGGAACAAGATCCAAAATGCATTGGCTAGTTTGCGGAGGAATCCAAAGTCTAAGGATGAATATGAAGAAGTTGGAGAAGAGCTTGAGGCGGAAGAGGCTAAAGGATCGGAAGACGAAAGAGATGAAATACTTATGAGAGCGATGGTGCAAGCAAGTAAAGTTCATAAAGTGGAGGTTTCAAACTTTTCTAGAACGCTGAAACCAGAGGATCTGATTAATTGGAACAAAGAGTTGGAGGATTAGTTTGAGCTTGAGGATGTCAAGGACCTGCAGAGAGTTTGGTTGGCATAGACTAAGCTGAAAGGGCATGCTACCTTATGGTGGAAAGAATTACAGAGAGACACAGTGGAGAATGGTGAAATGAAGATCACCCAGTGGAGGAAAATGGTTGCAATATTGAAGGCCAAGTTCATACCGACAGACTATGAGTTGGGATTGTTCAAGAAGTTGCAGAACCTGAAACAAAGAAACATGATTGTGAAACAGTATACTGAGGAATTCTACAAGGTGATGATCAGATCTGGACATAGAGAGATGGATGGAGAAAAGGTGGTGAGGTACATAAATGGACTTGCATTTAACATTTAGGATGAGATGAGTATGTTGAGGGTTTCCATAGTTGAAGAAGCTTACCAGTATTCTTTGACGACTGAGGAGAAGGTGAGAAGGAGACAACCAAATAACCCTAGAAGGAAGGAGAGATTCAAGGGGTAGATGAGTATAGAGAAGCAGAATGTGGAAGATGAATCAAAACCTAAGTGGAGTAAAGAACTGGAACAAAAAACATAGAGGAAAGGTAGTGGCAGTAGCAACAGAGAATTTCCCATCAAATGTTTCAAGTGTGGAGAAACCAGACATAGATTTTATGAATGTAAGCAGGGAATGGAAAGAAGTTGTGTGGAAAATGAGGAACCAGAAGGTGAAGTTACCAGAACTAAATGTGTACTAGAGCAAGGAGAATCCCTTATGTTTCAAATCATGATGGAGCATAGCAGTGAAGATACCGGACCTACTCAGAGAAAGAGTCTTTTATGGACTGTTTGCAAATCAGGTGGTAAGTGTTGCAAGGTTATTGTGGATAGTGGAAGTACTGATAATTTGGTATCTGAGGAGATGGTACTGAAGCTTGGATTGAAGAGGCTTGAGCATCCTTGTCCTTACAAGGTAAGTTGGTTAAAAGATGATCAAAAGTTATAAGTAGCAGAGCAGTGTTTGGTGAATTTTAATATTGGACCTTTTAGGGATGAGGTCTTGTGTGATGTTTTATCCATGAGTGCCTGTCATGTCTTGTTGGGAAGACCGTGGCAGTTTGACAGAGGAGCTATTTATGACTATAGAAGAAACCTAATCACTATTGAGAAGGATGGGAAGAAGTTCACATTGACTTCTTTGAAGGAGAAAGAGAAGGAGGTGAAGAATCTGAGTCTTGAGAGAAGTTGTAGTACTAAGAAACTAGTTCCAGAGAATATATCGGAAGGAGGCATGGGTTTGCAGAAGGATCTAATAGATAAGTCTGATAACAAGATAGAACCATATGGTAGAAAGCTTATGGTGATTAACTAGTTGAAGTCTTGTGGCATAAACAAATATGAGTTGCAGAAGAAAGAGAGAATTAAGCAGAGATAGTGTGCAGATTTGAAGAAAAGGAAGAGAAATAAAGAGAGTCGGGAGTTAGAGAATCCGTTTGAGGTTCCAGAGGAGTTAAGGAAGAGGTTTATAGATAAGGAAGATGTTTGAATCATAAATGAGCATGGGGTCTTTATCTTGAATCCTTTTTGCTGTTAATGAGTTGCCTCTCATGGAACATCTCTTTCTACCTGGGGTTTCTGATGAAGGAGCATCCCCGGTCTTTGATCAATCTTGCATCAACCAAAAATATTTCCTTTCAGTTTAGTTCTTGTTCAGTTCTATGTGTAGTTTTTTGTGTTCCTATTGGTAGGCCCTAGTGGTGGCTTTCTTTTCATTGGAGATCATATTTTTGGTTTCCATTTTGGTTCATTTTCTTAATTCCATATTTTCAGTCCATTTGGATTCTTTTCCGGCTAGTTATCGCTTTCGATTTGATTGTTTTTGGGTTCCGGGATAGTTCTTGAGTTTACCAGTTGGTTTTCCTTCATTTTCAGAGTGGTTTCTTGGTGTGTGGATCTATTTGGGGTCTTGTCTGATTTTTTTGGCATGTGGTCGACCTTCATGTTGATCCACACTTCTTGGTTGTTATTTTCCAAAGGAATTTCTTTCATTCTTAGGGCTGACCTAACTACATGTTTCATTTTTCCTGCATTGGTAAATGCAATCTTTTGTGGCCGACCCAAATATATTTCGGAGGGTATATATACGATATTATGGGAAAAAAGAGATCAGAATAAGGATTTAGGTTCGTGATTAGATATCTAGTTGACTCTGAGAGTTCTAGATGGATTGTATCTGGCATGTAACCGGTTGACTACCGGATGTTCTATGATGATTGTATGATGATAACCGGTTGGTTGCCGAAGGTTCTAAGACAATAATATGATCTGTTTCTATAATCTTTCTATATTTTATTATTGCTTTCATTGTGTTACTATTGCTACATAAGCTGGTCATTTCTCTTTTGATGATTCACCGGTTATGGTTGCATTAGTTTGGCAAGGCTTAGAGTGCAAAAGAGGCTAAAATCCTCTTGTTCATTAACCATTTTTCCTCGATGAAACGTAGGTATATTCCATGTGCAAAAAAAATTCATATTATTTATGCCTTGGTTAGAACCTTAGATTGAAGGCTTAATATAGAAAAAACCACCAATAGACTTCATGTTGCTACCTAAGGTGCTTATAAATGAATTTGAGATTAAAAACACACAAAACATACAAAACATACTCTTATTCTCAAGTCAATAGTTATCAAAAATTAAATTTTGTGTTGATTTTTTCATAATATGCAACATGAAATATCATCTCTTCCCTCACATGGTGCACAATTCTATTAAAAAAATATACAATTTTAATAATAAGCATAGACATAAACAATGTGGAATCAAGTGGGATATACAACATGGTGTCTAATTTTGTCTTTATATTTTTTTTATTAAAATAAGGTGAGTTTTTGATAGGACCCAAACCATGCAACAAAACAATGAGGTTAATTAAGGAGTAACCAACAACAGTGGGTGATCCCACAATAATGGATTATAAAATTGGTACATCCTTATTTTTTCCTAAAGTCACATTTTTAAAAAAAATATAATGATTTGAGCCTTGAGATGTCCCATTTGAAGGAATTAGTTGAAGAGGGATATATCAAACCCCCTTTGATAGAACCCCTCTAGTCTTAAATCATGTCTGCAATAGAGTCTCCTTTGCACCTATCAAAATGCTGACAAAAACTACTTTTAATTTACATTTTAGAAGGTCAAAGAACTTCACTTAAAATTTATATTTTGTAAGTATGTAATCTTTATCATAAGCTTTCCAAAAAATATAATTAATTTGATTAATATATTTATTTTTTTATTTTTTATGAATAAGTTTTTTGCTGAACATTAAAATCTTGTTGGTATAACTATGCATAGATATTACATTGTCTCTATTAGTAATAACCTCTATTATACAGCTATAAATAGTTAGACACTGCAAACAGCTATGCAACTACAACTACCTACATTCCTATATGTATCATCAACCCAATTTAATTGAATCAATCAATTTTCTACTATTTTTAATCATATGGTGAAAGTGATAGTTCTATGATAGTTCTATGATGGATAGTCACGTGAAAGAGTAATGCACGTGGATGGAAGAATAATGCGACGCATCCACCTTAGTAGCTTCGCTTGAATGGGAGATAATAGATATTAAGCATATGAAAATTTGATGGATCTAGCGATTACCATCAGAGCATGAAAAATTTCAATGGTCAAATTTTGCAGCTTTCAATGATGAGAATGGCATAAATATTGGGATAGTGAAGATCTCACATAGTGAGCATTTGCTACTGCACAACAAATAATAGCAATTAGCAGTTGTTAAGCCTGGGACTTTTGCCTATGATCAGACCATACAAGTTGGGGTTAAACTCTATTATCGTAACATCATCTAGTCAGTGGTCATACAACCTATTTTCAACTACACCTATGACAAGTTACCAATCCTAGTCTTTACTTCTAGGAAAATCCATGCAAGAGTAATTTAGAGACTTCACTTGCAATACACAAAGGAAGGTTTTTATATTCACAAATTTATAGAGAAGAAAGTGCATGAATATGCAGGAGAAAGTTGAGGTTTTATATAGTGCATAATTTATTTTTAGTGATCTACAATCCAAGATTAAAAAAACCTGATGTATGAAGTAAGTTGTGTTGGAATTGTCAAAGTTTTCTTAAGATTTTGTCTAGTAACTATTCATGTTTCCCCTTTTTATGTGTTAGGGTTGTAAATTTTTAGTCTAAGTCTTATTTCATAGTTGGTTCTTGTTACCTTTTGTTATATTCACTCAGTGACTTGTTGAGTAGGTCATTTGTGCCTTAAGTTACAACTTGAAGCCCCTTGCAATGTTGGTTGATCGGCTCTGCAATTTTAGGGTTTGTGTCTTTTCACTGACATATTATTTTTGTTTTACCTAATGTTTTTGTTGCCTTAAATTTTCCCAAGTCCTAGCCTACAATCTCCCTCACCCTTTATCAATGTAAAAATTGAAAGTAAAATATTCTAAAGCATTCATAGAGACTAATATTTTTGGTTATGTTTCTTAGTCTAATATATCATCTAGAAGCTCACATTCAAGCACTCTAATCTAATATACTCTTGACAATAGAAAATATTACCCATCTTTTATAAGAACTTTTTTTTTTAAATGCAAATCAAATTATAGAAAATATGTCATTTCCCTTCAAGAATCTAGATTTTATTTTTAGAAAGAAGTCAATTAAATTAGTCATATATAAATGGACTTATTGTTATAATTGGTAACCTCTCCTCCATTATGTCTATGTTGCATATTGAATGTAAAAGCATTTGGGTTAATCCCTAGTATATCAAGAATGCACATCATACTACTAATAAAATTGTTGGAAGGATGAATATTGACACCACCTCTCTTATTTATTATAACTTCAAATGATTTGAATTTACAATGTGATTTATGTGTTTTTAGTGGTAATTAAATTTGTAATGCAATTTTTTTAGCAACCTTTAATAGTGTCAAGGCTAGAAAATCTAAATTAATTTTACTTTACTCAATAAAAG
Source organism: Cryptomeria japonica (assembly GCF_030272615.1). NCBI lineage: Eukaryota > Viridiplantae > Streptophyta > Pinopsida > Cupressales > Cupressaceae > Cryptomeria > Cryptomeria japonica. The sequence goes on from NC_081408.1 coordinate 251,290,700, forward strand.
AAACTTGCATATCCTTTATCATTAGATGATGAAAATGTTAATTGTCAAGAACGTAAATATTGTGATTCATGAGTGTGATGTTAACCACCCATTTTTTATTTGATTATTTAAATTATTAATTAAAAAAATTCATAAAATAATGAAATTGCAAGAGTCTCAAAAATGTTAATTCTTTACATCATCCATTATTTAATTGGATTGAAATTTATCTTTTCAATGTTATGAGCATCATGATATTACAACTTTTCTGTTTGAAATTAGTTTATAGTTTATTATCATATCTATATTATACAATAATTAATTGCACAAATACCATGTCTCATAATTAATTGCACAAATACCATGTCTTTACTTCTTAGTTAGGAGGTAAGGAACGATCAATATTTGCTTTTATAAATTTCCATAGAGCACGATCCTTTATAATAGTTTGCCAATACAATCATCAAAATTTCATATGAACGATCACTTAATTCTAGTACTATAGAGATTACTGCTAACACCATATACATTAAAGACCCAATCATAAATTAAAACTTTACAATACAATTTTGTTCTATTAAAAACCTAATCATGTGTTAAAACGATTCTTAATAGTGTAAGAACTAAGAGAGACAATGAAAATGCACACAATTTATTTTCTGCTGATCAATTAATAAATAGAATGAATACAGTAAATAAATATATTTATTCTTAATCAAAGAACTTCAACAATAAACCACCAACAACTTTGACAATGCCATATTATTTTAGTCTAAAATTAAAGTCAAATAAATGCTTCTGACACCTTTTTCTTTAAAACCAGTTAAAAAACATTTAAATCTGTGTTAGAGTGAAAGTTGTCTGTATATCGTTCGTAGGTGATGACGGTACACATATTTAATGAGTTTTGCTCTCTGGATTCTCTTAAAATGATGGTTGGAACTACCTAGATTTGAATTACTCCTTACAGATGCACTTTCATATTTGATCTTGACGTTACAAAGCGAAGCTAACGTTTTGTTTTTACAGTAAACCACAAAAATCAGTTTTGCCAATGTCTGGTCTTCAGTCGTAATCACGAATCTTAGACGGCTTCCTTGACTATGACCTACAAATGTTTTCTCATGCACGTGGTCTTCTTCAACCCTAAATAAAGGTAAACAGATTTATCTGATTAATTTGATGGCCGCATGATTTGAATTTAAAATGCAACGGAAAAAACAATTTGGAGACTGTATCCGCATGAAATGAAATTTGTGGAAGACAATTATAAATTGTAAAGGATCAAATTAAAGATAAATAGCATGAAGATTTGAAGTTTTTAGTTGTGGAAGATTTTATGTCAAATCTAAATAATTAATGAGTCTAAACTGAATTTCAGTGAAGTTTAAACTCTTCTTCCGTGTATAATCAATACGATTTGATTCTTCATAGACAAAAATTCAGAAATACTCAATTTCGTCAATAAACCACAATTCTTTTACCACGAAATCAAATTTCGTTACTGTAAACCCTAATAGGGCAATGACACGAATCATTCATTATTCAAACACGTAAATTGAATAGTTGACAAAGAAGTTGGAACTAAGAGCTCATAATTCCTGACTTTGACATCAACGCGGTGCGCAGCTCTCCCCCCCCCGGACCATTTGCTTTATAAATACCAGTGCTCTTTATGTTCAAAACAATTGCCGCTGTACGAATCCTTTCTTATAATCCGATTATAGGTACAAATCATTTCTTATAATCCGATTATACGATAAATTTTCAGGAGATAGGTTACCAGAACGATGATTCAATCGGCATACAACCCTAACACCCGCACGCCGTTCGTGAGGACCAGCTGCACGACTGCCGGGAGCACCAAGGTTAAAAGCTCTAGGGTTTCCTCGTCTTCTTTCACAAATCTTCGCATTCTCGCGGCCCGAAACAGATCCTCGAAATCTCTGTTAAATGGCGGTAAAGTTTCCGCTGTTGTTGAACTAGCGGCAGATTTGTTGGAAACGAAGGAGAGGCAGAAGAACACGATCCGGAAGACAGCTGAACTGCGCGTGAATCCGCCGCCGCCAGAAGCTGCGCAGACGGGCAGATTCAGTCCCGTCAAATTGCAAAAATTTGCAAGGCGGCTCGAAGAGGTTTACAGAAACAGCCCAACGGTGTCTCCAAAAGAGGATTTAGGTCAAGACTGGAGAAAATACCAGGGTTCCAATGACTGGGAAGGGCTTCTGGATCCTTCGAGTCCAAAACTCAGGCGAGAGATTGTAAAATACGGGGAATTCGCCGAGGCGACCTACGCCGCCTTCGACTTCGATGCGCAGTCCAGGTACTGCGGCAGTTGCAGGTACAACCGGCAAAGGCTGCTGGAGAAACTACACCTTCAGAACACGGGTTACCGGGTCAGCAAGTATCTGTACGCCATGTCTGACGTCCACATGCCCAAGTTCTTCGGGCGGTCGAATTCAATGGACCCGTGGAGCTTAGACTCCAACTGGATGGGCTACGTGGCAGTGAGCACCGATGAGGAGACGAAGCGCCTTGGGAGGCGTGACATCATCGTGGCGTGGCGTGGCACTGTTACACAACTGGAATGGATGGAGAATCTGCGTGATATTCTTCACCCAGTCGGTGACCTCGGCTGCTCCGAGTGCACCGCTATTAAGGTGGAGCGTGGGTTTCTGAGTATTTATACTTCTAAAAATGACGCCACCCGCTACAACAAGCACAGCGCATCGGAACAAGTGATGGATGAAAGACGCCGCTTGGTGGCGCTGTACACGGGGCGTGGTGAGGAGGTGAGCATTAGCATCTGTGGGCATAGCCTCGGTGGCGCCCTAGCGCTTCTTAATGCCTTTGAAATAGCCGCGAAGGGAGTCAATGTGCATGCAAACGACCCAACTCGGAAAGTTCCCGTTACTGTCTTCTCGTTTGGGGCTCCACGAGTGGGGAACGGTGCTTTCAAAGACGCAGTGGAGGAGCACGGCGTGAAGGTCTTACGTGTTGTGGGCAAGCAAGACGTGGTACCCAAAATGCCTGGCATTTTGTTCAATGAAGGAATGGAGAAATATGATAAAGTAATTGGGCATGTGTTGGAGTCTCTCCCTTGGTCATATAAACATGTAGGGGTTGAATAAGGGTTGGAGATCAAGAAATCTCCGTTCTTGAGGAGTAACCCTGATCTGGGCAAGTGTCATAATTTGGAGGTGTATTTGCACTTGTTGGATGGGTTTGAAAGCTCTACTGCTCCGTTTCGAGTCGAGGCTCGACGTGATGTGGCTTTGATTAATAAGGCCTCTGATATGTTGCGGAAGGATTTGATGGTGCCCACTAATTGGCATCAATTGGATAACAAAGGGCTGGTGCGTAATTGCTATGGAAGATGGGTACAGCCTGAAAGAGATGCTGATGATGTGCCCTCTCCACATGGCCTAGGCAGCTTCTCAAGTTGATTTTGGGTTCAAAAGAGGTATAAAAGATTCAGTTGGACACAATTAGTATCAACTTTATTGTGCAGATTCTTTTGGGGACGGTAATTATTGGTTCTTGTTTTTTTGGATTTATTATTGTGTAATGAAGGCATTTATTTCTCAAAATTTAATTCTACCTATTTTTAGTATAATTGATTTTAGAAAATTAATTTTTTTCTAAATTATTTGTAATTCAAACATTTAATTTGTTGTATGTATTTTAAAAAGTATATTGCTAAAAGTTTATAATTAAGCTTTCTAAAAGTTTTCTAAAAAAGAAAAATATTGATTAAAATATAAGATATCTAGTGGAATGCTAGATATTAAGTGAGATGAATCATGTGATAGATTTAATAGAAATTTTAGAAATCGACTCATCAATTCAATTGTGAGAATGTATTATCTAACATGTTTGATTGACATGAATGTTAACAATATTATTTGTGTTCATAATTGTATGAACAATGCATATTAGAAATTTGTAGTATAATCTTTGTTTGGAATAATTAATGTTCTTTTTTCCTCCTTTTGATGGTGGTTCACTGAGTGTGATCCAAAATGTCAATCTAAAAACACATAGTGTGATAAAAAATGTCAATCTAAAAACACATAGTGTGATCTAAAATGTTGATCTAAAAAAACACATTGTTTAATACAAATTTTTTTTTTTACAAAATTAACATCCATCAAGTGAAGATCTATAACTATCTTTGATTCCTTGGTACATGATGAAATTTCATTCTAATATAGTCTTATAATCTCATTATATTACTTATGCTCCCCCCTCTTGGAAAGAACTAGTTGTTATAGCATTGTCAAATCACTCTTGAAAATGTGTTATAACATGGTCAACATATACAATAAAAGATAATTTTATGGCAATTGTATAAATTTGTAGTGTTGAATAATTACTTGATAAAATTTAGATCCTCAAATTAAGGACCAATAGGTATCTATAGCTCACTCCCTACATGGTGAGATTCCATTCCAATAATCTTATGATATTGATGACCTTCTATTATAATCCTACAATTTTATAAAATGGTATTCCATATAGTGAACCGCCTTACATATTAATTTAATATCATTTTCAAATCCCTCTAATTAATAGTTGGTTGGTATATGATATGATCCTATTCCTAAATTATTTGAATCTATTCCCAAATTTTCAAATAAATATTTGAATAATAAAAAATATAATAAACTATTTATTAAGGATGTCATTTAGGCTATATATAGTAGGGAAAAATAAAAGAGCAGAGATTTAGTCCCTACCAAGAACTACATAGGTGCTTTGTAGGAGGAAAATTGTTTTAATTGGACATTTGGAATAACAAGTTTAAAAATAAATCTATGAAAAATGTGTAGGAAAGGATAGGTATTAAAAATCTTATTATACTAAAAATAGATTAACATGTATTGCAAGATAGCTACATTTAATGGATTTTTTTGTTTTATTATTGTGTGAGGGAAAATATGCAAGCTAAACTAAATAATTGAAATAACAAAGAAAACAATCAAACAAGCCATTAAACTCAAACACCTCAGGATTAGAATGATAAAACTAAAACAAAGAATAAAATGATAAACCAAGAAAACCACCATTCCCACTTTAATTTGATTATTCTCGGATTAGATGTGTACTCATGTGATGTAGCTTCGAATGCTCGATTTCTGCAGAGTAACGATGCATGGAATGAAGATGGATTCATTTGGTCTAAAGTGGAGGGATTAAATAGAAGAAAGGAGGAAGGAGAAGGGATGTGAGGGTGAGACACTTGTCTCAAAGAAGAATGACATGTGTCTGGAAGGACACATGTCTAGGAAGGGAGTGACATGTGTCCTTAGGGACACATGTTTATTTTGGGGAAAGCGACCCCAAAATAAGGGATATTTCTTAATATTTAGGAAATTAGTTAGGATGTGCATACATGGAGGTTAGGAGGGATAGGATAAGGTTGGTCAGGAGGTTAGGATAGATAAGGTTAGTTATCACCCTAGGGTTAGGACAAGGGTTAAGCTAGATGGGGGGTTAAGGTTAGGAGCCATGTGCTCAAATGGGATTAAAATTTGATTAATTAATGAAATTAATTTAATCATAGGCTTGGGAAAAGGGCAATATGATTAATTAAATCAATTAACCAAGAGGGGTGAAGAAGGTAATTAATCAATTTGATTAATTAGCTAAGAGGAAATGGATTGGGGAATTAATTATGAATTAATTAATTAATTAGAAGAATAGGATTTAAATTTGATTAAATTAATTAGTCAAATTTAGGTGTCTACATTTTGCCCCTCTTCGCGGTGGCGCTACACTAGCGTCGGTGTGAAGAAAATAAAACACCTGCGACCTGAGGGAGAAAAAGCGAAGCAAGAAAAATGCCCCAGGCCTTACTAACGAAAAGATGAAGGACGAGGGAAGGGGTGCTCCCTCGAGAGGGTGCATAGGAAATGGGGCCCGAGTGGCATCTCGAAAGAAAAATTGCCCTAGTGGATCGAAAAGAAGAGGATGAGAAATAGAAGCAAGAGGCAAAGACGACATCCTAAAAGGAGCATCAAGTGATAAGATATGCTAAAAACAGTCTGGAGGGCCCAGAACGATCGAAATGAGCCATACCAAGCACCTTATATGGTAAAAAAAGGCCCTATGGATGCTCATTTGCATGAGTTGATTGCTATAAATTGGAGCTCTCGGAGAGATTTATATTGTTTTTAGTGCATTTCTGAGCTCATACTGCGCACACACAAAATGGCAAAGGGAGTGCGAACGAGGCACCGAGCAGACATGGTACGTAGCCTCAGGAGACATTAAGCGTCAGAGCATGAGGTAGGCCCTTTAAACCACTCTTGTGATTTGATTTTGCTTGTGCTTTTAGCATTTATTGATCCAGGAAACATGTTCCCACTGGATCATATCTAGAGGGTTGGTGGCAGGAAAGTGCGGGATCACGATACCATAATAACAGGTTCGCAAAGGGGAATCGGGTTAGGATAAGGGTGTAGAATCGCGTTCCCGCTAGCACGAGTTTGCGTTCCCACAAGGGAAGAGAGGGTTTCCATGGGAGACCCTTGAGAATTTGATCCTGCTACGACGAGATCGTTAAAAAGAGTGGTGGGAATGCATTCCTGCCAAAGAAGAAATAGCAGGTTCCTGAACCCGTGGATAGGGAGATGGGGGAAAGAAAAGATAGAGGAAAAAGGGGCAAGACAAGTCGTTGAAAGGTGACTGAGGAAGAAACGAGGCCAAGAAGTTGACAAGCTATTGTTGTTTTATTGTGTAGTGGAGCATTGATATCCTGATGAGTCGAAAGAGATAGTCTCCTATCTTGAGATTAAGAGTAGAGTTGAGTGTTGTGGATTGGGCACAGATCGAGGCAATCGGTCTAGGATATGTGGCACAGATGCCCCATATTTGATCATACATGATGATGGTTACAACTTTGGTTGAGAGATCAAGGAGTGAGACAACCACATTCCACCTGCTTACAGGAGAGATTATGATGACTCTTGAGGATGTTTATCATATATTCAAATTGCTAATACGAGAGGCATGATGCATAGCCCAAAGGATCCCGTAGGCAGAGGCTGTGAGATGACTAGTAGGTGCAGACGCGCCTCTTCATCATGGTCTATTATCATTAGAGAAATCATTGGCACATGCACCAGCTGTGAGGCGGATCTACTTCTTCATTTGCGCACTAGTGAGTGGGTATATCTTACTAGATCGCAGAGAGTCTAGTTTTATTGGGGATGATCCCAATTATTATCAAGGCATTAGATGGTAGCCGACCAATGGCCTGGGGTACCTTGGTGCTAGCGGAGCTTTACAAAGAGCTCCATAATATAGTCTATCATCTTGGTCAAAGCTTTGGATTTGTCACATTATTACAGGTATGGGCATGGGAACATATTACTGTCATGCAGCCAGTGGGTAGGCAGGACAGAGACGTAGCCTCGCCTATGGTATTCAACTGGCACGGGGGTCTGAGGTACAAGCTCACTGACGACATTGACCACTAGAGGGTCACATTTGATAGGTTGACAGTGGACATGATCACCTGGAGACCATATATGGATATCGCGGGGATGGCCAAAGGATCTGAGACATATTCCTTATATGATCACCACAAGATATATCATCGGCAGGTGGAAGTATGTCATAGAGATGTATCGACCAGACCGAGTGTAGAGACAGTTTGGTTGAGTACAGGATATGCCCGATGCAACACACAAATTTTAGCGGGTTACCCAATAGAGGGTAATAGAGTTTGGGCCCTCACTACATGATAGTGCAGGTATCATCGATGGTTGGACTCGATTGGCTCCAGTTCTATGGGATCAATGAGGGAGAAGTGCAGATGCAAGTGTGATAGCAACTTACAGTTCCTGGTGGGCAGAGGTGAGACCTAGGCTAGTTGGTAGGACAAGATTGGAGCCCCTCAGTGTTAGGAGGGTATAGATTTGAACTAGGGGAGGCAAGGTTGGACAATATCAGCTAGCCAGGTGGTCGATTAAGACAGTCGCAGAGGTAGTTATCTGAGCTAGGTCTAGATTAGTTGTGGGCAGATAGCGCCAAAGAGGAGGAGAGGAAAGGACAGAGGGGGGATAGAAGAGACAGGGGAGATGAGGTGATATCGATGAATGTAGATCCGCCTGCATAGGGACCTACAAAGGGACAGGAGGAGGGACAGGGTCGAGGCAGGACATCATTGATGTTGATACCTGCTAGGAGGGTGAGGAGGGTGGAGAGATGAGAGGTCTCATCAATACCTCTAGATCTAGCAGCACAAATTTGAGCTCTAGAGGAGACAGTGAATAGGGCTCAATACCAATTATAGGATGTCATTGCAGAGAGAGACAACCTACATCAGGAGAGGGATGCAGCAGAGAGTGTCAGGGCACAACTATAGGCAAAGAGAGATAGGCTCCTTCAGGAGAGGGACGTGGCAATAGCAGCTAGGGATGTCATAGAGCATGCACGACGGAGGAGATGATGGCCCGCTACCAGAGGGAGAGGGATGAGGCTCGGAGATAGGCCGAATCTAGTAGAGGAGGGGGGAGATACTAATAGGCATGCTGGAGAGACAGATGGCCAAGATAGGGGCCTTTTCTCATTAGGAAGGGTGATATCGGGCAGGATATGAGTAGGCCGTACCATCAGATCAGAGGGAGTAGTATATGCCACCTCCCAGAGCTCAGGGAGCCAATTCCTCATGTAGTGGAGGATCTAGCAAGGGGTCAGGCAGATCTAGCCATAGTACAGGTGGATCGAGTAGGAGGACCCAAACAGAGGACACATCAGTATCAGGATCAAGATCCACACAAGGATCATAGGGATAGGGATACGAACTAGCCCAGTCATCCTACAATGGAGGATTATGCAGATGATGCAGGTTTTGAAAATTTTGGTACACCATACAATGAACATAGAGATGTATATATATATGCCTTGTATTCATTTTTTGCACCTCATGCATGTTTTATGAACATGATAGGTGATCATAATTCATTATAATATTGTATGCTCTCAATTTAGTTTTTGATTAGATACAACATATGATGTACACATTGATATACATGTACATTTTTGTATTGACATATATTTTGAGACCATGATGATATTTATGATATACATTTTATTTTGGTTTCGCTATATGATGCTTTATATGAGATTTATGATGCATATATGGATGCCATGATATATGTTATGTATGGTTTATGCTTTATGATGATGTTGTGCATGGGTGTTTGATGTATGATATATGCCATTGACTGGCTCACTTGTGATGCAAGATGTGATGATATTATGTATGTATGATATGATTTATGGATGCATATTATGTGATTGGATGTATGGATTATATGCTAACCCATGTGTGATACAAGATTCTATGGATAAGGTAATGCATGTGATATGATATGATATGATATGATAGATATGGATTGTGTGTTAACTCATATGTGATGCAGGATGCTATGGATATTGCTCCAGGAGAACCAGGCTGGACAGGAGAGGGAGGAAATAGACAAGGGAACATGTGCATATTCCAAGGAGGAATGGAGGGAACAAATGCAAAGGAGATGCAATGAAGATGAAGGAGAATTATGGAGTGCGAACATCCTCATAAAATGGGATACCATGTAGTGAACACTTATTTTGATATAGAATTGTCTATGAGTCAACCAAGGTATGGAGAACCAGGGTGGAATTTCATAGCTAATGCATGGATTCACATGTATGCACAGACACGCAGGCCAATCCAGCATCACACAGAGTTATAGAGACCCTGTAGGAAACAATGCTAGAATGACCACAAGCAAGAAGACATGCCCCAATGTAACATGAGATGACAGAGACCTCACGAGGGAACAACAAAGGAACACCTCCAAAAAGACATGCTAGCCAAAACCCAAAGAGAAGAAAGATCTCATCCCGAGCCTTGTTATTCATAGTGCACCATGATATAAAAGATCATGGCAACCAAGAGAAAATAGGATTCAAGGAGCTCTAAAAGATAAACAAAGAAAAAAAAATCCAAAATCAACACATGGTGTCATAGATGTCTTTTGTCGACAAGATGACAAATGGATGATTATCAACGATGATGTCTGACTAGAGGAAGGATACATCCTACACATATAGATGGATAAGTGTTGCTGATGTGAAAATGATATATCTCGAAGCAACAACCAGATGATAGATGGGTAAACACCTAAGACCAACAAAAAGACCTGGAAACCAAGCAAAGGTTAGGATACCAAAAGCTCTGTTGAAGAACCAACTAAGAGGACGCAATCTTGACACGCGGGACAAGGACAAATCTACGCATAGGAGGAACCACATATACATGGAAACATATATACATATGACACTTTGCACAAAAGATCAAGTGAGGAAAAGGGATTCACAAGAATTATGTACAGGTGAAACGAATGGTGGCAAAATAGATGATGATGAATGGAGATGGGGGTATCATAAGGTACCGCACCAAAAGGAGATGAATGTGAGAGAGATGAAGATGGAAGTGTGGGTATCATAGGATACCATGTGAGAATAAGATAGGCAATGGTGGGTAATGATAGGTACCGCACCAGGAAGAGTCAAAAACAAGGGCCAAAAGGTAATGGAACTACCCTCTTGTACAGACGGCGCGTGTTTCCAAGTTTTCACCATATGTACGTGTCTGAGGCACCTGTGTGTCAAGTTTTCACCATTTGGACACATCCTTTTTTTTTTTGGTATTTCAATTTTTGAAACATGAGATACACTGTCACGAACTATGCATAAAATTTATTCAAGTGCAAGATGTTGAGGGGATCGGTGAGTGGCTCCCATTTTAGAGTAGATAACTGATATGCTCTTGAACCATATTTTTCTATAACCACAACTAAACCAAGCCAATTAGCTTTGAAATTTCTTTTCTTTTCTCGGGCTTGTTGATTTCTTGGGTTTTCTATTAGGACTAGATCACTCACTTCAAATTCACGGTGGTGCACTTTCTTTTGATATTTGCTCTTGAGGTAGATCTGATATATTTGCAGATGATCATAGGCTTTTTGATGTTGTTCGTCAAGAAGGTCTAGCTGTGCTAGCCTTGCTACCCTGTAGTCTTCATCAGAAACAAAATATTTTAGGGAGATGCGCAACGAAGGAAAAACAACCTCAATTGGTAAGGCCATCTCTGCACCATATACCAAGGAATAGGGGGTGGATCCCGTAGGAGTCCAAAAGCTGGTGTGATAAGCCTAAAGGGAAGGATTAATATTGAGACTCCAGTCACGACCAGTTTCATTGACAACTTTCTTTGGGATATGGAGCAATATTTTATTAGTTTCCTCGACTTGGTCGTTCCCTTGTGGGTAATATGGTGTAGACCAACGATGTTGGATATGGAAGGTGGAGCAAATATCACGCATGGGTTGGGCTTTAAAAGGGGTTCCATTGTTAGTAATGATGGTGGAAGGGATCCCATAGCGGAAAATGAGATGATAAAGGATGAACATGGACACCTAGACACCAATAGTAAGGGTGAGGGGAATGGCTTCCACCCACTTGGTGAAATATTCTATGGCAGCAATGATAAACTTGTGTCCATCTAAGGAGGGAAGATGGATCTTATCAACAAGGTCAAGGGCCCATGTAGAAAAGGCCATGGTGTTGCAATAGGTAGCAAATCCTATGCCAGAACATGAATCAAGTCTTCGTGCTACTGACAAGGTACACATTTCTTGACAAACTCACAACAATCATGTTCCATGGTGGGCTAGTAGTAACCCACTCTTAAGAGTTGTTTGGCAAGAACATATCCACTCATATGAGCACCACAAGTATTGGAATGTACTTCTTTCATCTCAAGATTAGCTTCATTCAGATCTAAACACCAAGAAAGTATGTCATGATAGCCACGATGATATAGAATGTCTCCTATAAGGGTAAATTGGACACAATAACAAATAAGGTTTTGGTGGTTGTTGTGGGATATTTTTGAGGGAGGGTAATATCTTTAAGATAGGCATGGATGTCATGGTACCAAGGTGATTGATATCCAACAATGTTGCACACCATTTCTATGTGTGATGTCTCAAAGGCTAGTTGTAGAAGTTGTTCAACTATGAATTCATACCTGGGACTATCTAAGATGATATACAAGAGGGATCCAATGGTGGCCATTATATTAGCTATTTATTCTGAGCTCATGGAAGTTGATCAATTATGATATTTTGAAAATTGCCCTTAAGATCATCAACCATCCTTTTGTAGGGTAGAAGCTTATCATCCTTATTCTAATATCCATAATTAGTTTGGTGGATTACTAGTTGTGAATCTCCATAAACTAGAAGATCTAATATATTCTACTAGGGTATGTGCAGGATCATGGTGTGCCAAAACAGGACCTTAAGTGGCAATGAAATTTCAGAAAATCAAAGTTATGCAACTTGACATGAAAATTTGAATAAGTTATGAACATTACTTTTAAAATATGTAAGAAGAGAATATATAGAAAATTGAATGTAGTTTCTAAGCTACTAGTTGTTTTTTGGAAAAAAAAAAATCCTATTTGATGAAAATTTCAAATTTCAATGCAATGGTACTAAAATTTCAGGAAAAAAATAAGTAGATGTATGTCTGACCACCCTAATCACAATAAAATCTTAATATTTTTTTATAATATTTATAATATAAGTATTAGACTCATGTCCGGATGTGACACATATTTTTTTTTAATTTTTTATAAATTAAATAATTATTTATGATTTTTTTACTACCAATTTTCAGAAATTCAGAAACTCCTACGTCTGACCACCTTAACTTGGTCAAAACCTTATGAAATTTAATTTTTTTTAATTTTTCCCTATAGTAGATGAAGCATAGGATGTGACGCATATTTTGGTTTCAAAAAATGTTATACCGTTTGAAAGTGTAAAGCGGAAAATCGCGATCGAACCCTAGTTGTTCTCCCCTCTTCCAACTCCGAGGAGAGAGAAGGGGGGTTCGCTAGGATTCGATGGTTTTCACTTAGGGGAGAGACTTTACATTCAAAAGAGGGGTTGAAACCCACAAGATCCAATCCCACGCAATGCAAGATTGGATGCTAAATGTGTTTCAAGGGTTAAGACAGCAAGGCTACCCTCTTTTGTAAAGAATGTTGATAGGAGAATTAAGCTAAGCATGCATAGAAAGTGACAAAGATTTGCTTATAAATTGAGTTCGGATTATAGGATGAAGCTGCGGACCTGGAATTAGCAGTAAAATGTCGATACGGTGCTGTCCTGCAAATTTGAGCAAAAGTTGTCGGGACGATGGCGCCCGGCGCCATGGTCCTCCGAAAAATCCGCGAAACGAAGGGGGATCTGTTCGTCTCTGCACAAGGATTCCAGATCTTCAATTTCAGCCGCGTACCTACAACCTACACACAGAAAAGCGAAGACGATTGGGGGGTTAGGGATTAGGGGTTTGCCTTTAGGTCAAACCCCGGTTTTGGAATTAACCAAGAAATGAGCAAGAGCTATAAATGTAAATGACTGTAAAACAAGTACTAATACCTTGTTCTAAGGATGTTTGTATCCTTATGTGCGAAGGTATAGATGTTGTATGTTGTATGTTGTAGCATGTAGTATGTGATCTCCTCTTCAATGGTTGAATCCTTGACTTGAATGCAACACTTATCCTTGAATGGAGACTTGAAATGATCAATTGCTTGAAGGAATGCTTGAATGCTTGAATGCTTGAGTATAATTTCCACGCTTGTACACATATCTCCTCTTCATGCCAAATGAGAGAGAAAAAATATAGTTTATATACTTGTCATTTAGGGCTGATAGACTGATTTTCCCGACCTTAGGCCGACCAGGAAAGTTAATTTCCAAATTGCAAACAAAAAGACCCGAGACCCCTTAGGAGACCGGGCCCAAAATAGGACCCAGGGACCAGGGCGCTGGGCGCTCTGGTCCCACCTCCCGGGACAGCAGGGTGCAAGGAGGTTCAGGCCAGGGTGCTTGAAAAATGCAGTTTTCAGTGTCGTGAGCAAGTTTCGGGGTCTCCATTCAGGTTGCGTGTTGCATCGCCATCGTGAAGACCAAAATGCAGTCAAAATTGCAAGTGTCACAATTTTAGGACGCTACAGAAAGTTATGAGTGTTTTTCAATCAGTATATCAATTAGGACTATTGTCAGAATTCAATTAGAAAATAAATAATAATTATTTATTAAAGTCAAAATAAGACAAGCCTTATATTTTTGGAATGCTGGGAACGTCCTTAAAAAACCCTTTTTGTTTTATCAATTTTGGTTACAAAAAAAGTCGTCAGCCACCAATGTAAAGTCTAGAAAATCAAGGAATACTGAAAAACACATTTTTTCAGTTGACTTTCCATGCTTATCACTTCCAAGCCAAATACCAAAGCATTCCCGAGCCAAAATTTGAAATTTGAAAATTTGACTACAAAAATCGGATATCGGATAAAATCGGATATTGGATAAAATCGGATATCGGATTTTAGTACAAAAATTTGTGGTCCCCAAAAAATTTCCCATTGCCGCCATTCATTTGGTAAACTCCCACATGGCAGAAATCCGATATCCGATTAAATCGGATATCAGATTTTATTAGTCATATTTTAGAGAGAGAGAGAGAGAGAGAGAGAGAGAGAGAGAGAGAGAGAGAGAGAGAGAGAGAGAGAGAGGAGAGGGAGAGAGAGAGAAAGAGAGAGAAAGAGAGAGAGGAGGAGGAGAGGGAGAGAGAGAGAGACAATATGACCCCTAACGACATAATTTGGTGTCTTAAGGGGTCCTATGGTGTTGTTAGGGGTCATATGGTGTCTTGGGACACCATAGGACCCCTTAAGACACCAAATCATTTCGTTAGGGGTCATATGGTGTCCATAGGGGTCATATGGTGTCCCATGAACCCTTATGACCTCTTAGGACACCATATGACCCCTAATGACAACATATTGGGTTGCTTTGGGTCATATTGTGTCCTAAGGGGTCATATGGTGTCCCAAGACACCATATGACCCCTATGGACATTGTATGACCCCTAACGACAACTTAAGACCCCTTAAGACACCAAATCATGTCGTTAGGGGTCATATTGTGTCTTACGAGGTCGTAGGACACAATATGACCCCTAACAACATGATTTGGTGTCTTAAGGGGTGCTATGGTGTCGTTAGGAGTCTAGGGTGTCCATAGGGGTCATATGGTGTCCCATGAACCCTTATGACCTCTTAGGAAACCATATGACCCCTAATGACACCATATTGGGTTACTTTGGGTCATATTCTGTCCTAAGGGGTCATATTGTGTCCTAAGGTGTCCCAAGACACCATATGACCCCTATGGACACTGTATGACCCCTAACGACACCATAAGACCCCTTAAGACACCAAATCATGTTGTTAGGGGTCATATTGTGTCTTACGGGGTCGTAGGACATAATATGACCCCTAGCGACATGATTTGGTGTCTTAAGGAGTCCTATGGTGTCGTTAGGGGTCATATGGTGACCATAGGGATCATATGGTGTCCCATGAACCCTTATGACCTCTTAGGACACCATATGACCCCTAATGACACCATATTGGGTTGCTTTGGGTCATATTGTGTCCTAAGGGGTCATATTGTGTCCTAAGGGGTCCTATGGTGTCCCAAGACACCATGTGACCCCTATGGACGCCATATGACCCCTAACGACACCATAGGACCCCTTAAGACACCAAATCATGTTGTTAGGGGTCATATTGTGTCTTACGGGGTCATAGGACACAATATGACACCTAACAACATGATTTGGTGTCTTAAGGGGTCTTATGGTGTCATTAGGGATCATAGGGTGTCCATAGGGGTCATATGGTGTCCCATGAAGCCATATGACCTCTTAGGACACCATATGACCCCTAATGACACCATATTGGTTCTCTTTGGGTCATATTGTGTCCTAAGGGGTCATATTGTGTCCTAAGGGGTCCTATGGTGTCCCAAGACACCATATGACCCCTATGGACACCGTATGACCCCTAACGACACCATAAGACCCCTTAAGACACCAAAGCATGTTGTTAAGGGTCATATTGTGTCTTATGAGGTTGTAGGACACAATATGACACCTAATGACATGATTTGGTGTCTTAAGGGGTCTTATGGTGTCGTTAGGGGTCATAGGGTGTCCATAGGGGTCATATGGTATCCCATGAACCCTTATGACCTCTTAGGACACCATATGACCCCTAATGACACCATATTGGGTCACTTTGGGTCATATTGTGTCCTAAGGGGTCCTATGGTGTCCCAAGACACCATATGACCCCTATGGACACTGTATGATCCCTAACAACACCATAATACCCTTTAAGACACCAAATCATGTCATTAGGGGTCATATTGTATCTTACAGGGTCGTAGGACACAATATGACCCCTAACAACATGATTTGGTGTCTTAAGGGGTCTTATGGTGTCATTAGGGGTCATAGGGTGTCCATAGGGGTTATATGGTGTCCCATGAACCCTTATGACCTCTTAGGACACCATATGACCCCTAATGACACCATATTGGTTCGCTTTGGGTCATATTGTGTCCTAAGGGGTCATATTGTGTCTTAAGGGGTCCTATGGTGTCCCAAGACACCATATGACCCCTATGGACACCGTATGACCCTTAACAACACCATAAGACCCCTTAAGACACCAAAGCATGTCGTTAAGGGTCATATTGTGTTTTACAGGGTCGTAGGACACAATATGACCCCTAATGACATGATTTGGCATCTTAAGGGGTCCTATGGTGTCGTTAGGGGTCATAGGTTGTCCATAGGGGTCATATGGTGTCCCATGAACCCTTATGACCTCTTAGGACACCATATGATCCCTAATGACACCATATTGGGTTGCTTTGGGTCATATTGTGTCCTAAGGGGTCATATTGTGTCTTACAGGGTCATCTCTCTCTCTCTCCCCTTCCTTCTCTCTCTCTCTCCCTCTCTCTCTCTCCTCCTCCTCTCTCTCTCTCTCTCTTTCTCCCTCTCTCCCTCTCCTCCTCTCTCTCTTTCTCCCTCTCTCCCTCTCCTTCTCTCTCTCTCTCTAAAATATGACTAATAAAATCTGATATAATTGAATATCAGATTTCTAAAATGTGGCAGTTTATTAAATAAATGGCAGCAACGGGAATTTTTTTGGGGATCACAAATTTTATCTGATATCTGATTTTTGTACAAAAAACCGAGGAAAAAAGGGTTTGTGGGCCATTCTGTAGATTCCAACGGCCCATAGTCTGCATATATTCTATTTTCTATTGAGGATCACGGGTTTTCAGATAGCTAGAGACAAATTTATGCTTTTGGGAGATTCTTAAAGTGAAAACTTACATTGTCAATCACGAAGGAGCATGTGTGGAGGGAAATGGGGAGTAGTGGTTGTTGGAAGTCTAAATGCAAAAGAAAACTTTCAAATGACCAAATTGAAGTGTATAGAGAAAGAGATAGATAATGTCATAGGAGGAGAAGACAAGTTATGTTAAATGTTGCTAATGTTACTTCAACTGAAGAGGAAATTGAATTTGAAAATGTGCCACAAGTTATTGAAAATGAAAATGTAGATTTTGAAAGTGAAAATATTGAAAATTTTGAAAATGTTGAAAGTGATAATGAAAATACTCAACATGTGGAAAATTTTGACATAGGAGGTGAAAATGTGGAAAACTTTAACATTGAAGGTGGAATTTCTCAACCAAGTTAACCATATGTAACACCTAATTACTTTAGAAATGAAGACCCTCTCATGGATGAAAGACAAATTCCAAATCCAAGACCTTCAAGAACCCCAAAATGGTTATTTGAAATCGATGAGAACATTATTGTGAATCTTGAAGGCAAGAGGTCAACAAGAACCGTTCAGTTGTGGGCTACACAACTTTTCAACCAAAATTTTAGCAATAAGACTTTGACCGAGCAATGCCAACTCTTTGTTCAATTGCTAAAGATGATAAAGATGAGACCATTGCTAAAAAAATTGAAGATTCATATGAACAAGAAGATGGAGAGAAATTCTTTTATTGCAAAAAATATATTTAACGCTCTCAATTCTATTGGAAAGAATACCAAAGTAAGAGAGCTGCTCAAAGAGTGATTACAACCTCCTTAGTAAGCCATCAATTGAGGAAGGCTCATCAAATGAGACAAAATTGTGTTGATTTTAACATAAACCGTAAAACTTTGGATAGAGCACTTGCATGAAGACAAAGACTTGACGATCCACTTCAACAAGATACATGGGCATTTGGTGGGAGGCTTCCACGTGTTGATAGAAAGTTGACTGACAATGTGAAGGAAGAGATTCAACAATTTTGGAACTCTAATTCTAGAGTGTCACCCAATGTAAAGGACGTTTTGAAATTAAGAATCGGCAACCGAGACCGCACATCGCATCCCAAACATTTCTTGGAATCAAGCCAAACAATGTTGTACAATTTTTTTTGTGAATTACATCCAAATTTGCAAATATCACAAAGGGCCTTTGAATCTTTGAAACCATTTTATTGTGTTCCTTTTAAGATTTGCAAAACTTGTTGTTGCAAGTACCATGTGGATTTTTCAATGTACCATGAAATTTTATGTCATATTCGTTCTACGATGCATACTAATGAGATGTTGCAGGAGTGTGGTGCAATGCTATTTTCGATATCATCAAGAGACTTGCAAGATCTATTTTTATGCACTAGAGATGATGGCTTCTATTTCTATAGAAATGATTGTTTGAACGAGAAGTGCTTAGAATGCGGTGGGTTGTCAAAGTTTGTTTCATGTTTTCATGAGGGCAGCGAACATGAGTTTGGAAATAATTATGTTGAGAAAAAAAGATACGAGATAGTGAAATATAATTTGAAGAGTGGAGGTGAAGGTTCTAGATGCGAATTAATCTCAAGAGAAGTGAGTATTGCTGATTTTATTTTGGATTTTAAGGAAAATCTTTTCTACAAGTATGCAAGGCACACCCATAGGTCTCAGTGGTTGGATCAATAGTTTAGGATGTGTAAGAACTCTTTCTCGATTGGCACTATTGTATCAGTGGTTGATTTTGCAGAGAACTATACATTGCAACCACAGAATGAGGTATAGTCTCAGTACTACAATTCAATCCAGATTGCTATTTTTGTTCACATTACATATAGACATGCTCCTAATAGTACAGAAGAGGATAGGAAGATAATTAGGGAGTATCATTTTTATATGAGTGATGATAGATCACACTCCTCCAAGTATGTGCAACATTCTTTCGAGAATTTTTTTGGTTTCTTGCATGAGAAAAATATTGCAATTGACCAGCATATAATATGGTCAGATAACTGTACGGGTCAATTCAAGAATGCCCGTATGTTTTATTGGTTGAGTAGAATGCATGTGGAGAGGCATAAACCTCATATTTGGTGTTTTTTTTAGGCAGGGCATGGAAAGGGAGAGCATGATGGAGCAGGTGCATGTTTGAAGAGAGCTCTAGTTAAGGAGCAATTGAGGATTTCAGGTGCAAATTTCTCTGATGCACTTTATATTGTTGATTGGTGTAGTTCAACATTGTCACATGGAGGTAATCTTGATTCAGTAGTGAGCAGATTCTTTTGGTTGGTTGAGGAGGGAATAGTGGGAGATAGATTGGATTGTCAAACAATTAAAGATTCTTCAAAAATGCATTCATTTCTCAGCTTAGATGCAAGTACATGGACCATTTGGACACGGGCGTTGGCTTGTTTTTGTCAGAGTTGTGTTCGATGTGATTGGGATCAGTGCGAGTCAAGTGAGTGGGTTGATATGTGGGTTCCCCACTATCTAACTCCTTTATCTCAAACAATATCCTTGTCAAACGATGACATGGAAAGTTCACTTGAGTATGATCATCTATCAGATCTTGTATAGCCAGGACATGTTTTTGCAGTTGTTGCACCGCAAGGGAATGAAGAGAGATCAGAATATTGGTTGGCATGATGTGTACAGGGAAAACAAAAGCTAACACAACTAGTGACAGATGATGATGGGTTCACATATCCTACAGGTTCAGTTGTTGTTGTGGGAACTTGGTTGCGAACATACATGATTAGAAAGAATGGCATACCTGCATTTGAAGACTATGAGAGACACAAAACCATTATAATGTATTCACACCTTATTACAGCTACAAATGTCAAGTTGTTGAAGCATCAAGCAAAACAAAAGACCAAAGAGCTATGGATAGTGACTACTGCTGATCATGAAGCAATACTGGATACTCTTAAACAAAGAGATGACCCTTTAGGCACACTTGAGTAGTAGGTCTTTAATGGTGCCTTATTTTTTTATCATGCATTTCATTTCGAACAATGATCATTAAACCTTAATGATTAAGTTTGTTACATGTATATTAAGGATGTGTTGAAAATGCAAGTCTATTGATGAACGTTTTTTTTTGGCAACATGGTTTTTGCATGCACATAGCGGGTACAGGATATAATCGGAAGGGACGTATTTTTGCAACATGACTTATTATCATGCATTTGATGAGCTTTACAATTTTTGTTATTAGAGAACACTATCTGACAATTTTTGATGATATAATTATTGCAAAACCTTTATGCTCATGCTGGTCTTTATTGATGATATACAATAGTACATCACATTATGATTTTTGATGATATACAGGTTCATGCTAGATCATTCGCCGTTGACAAGACCCTCTCTTGGTGATGGTACATATTCTTTTGAGCATTAATCAGATAAAATTTTGTGGATAAACATTAAGTCAAGTGAATGTATTGCTATTTAGAAATGACCATATCTACCATCGTCTTCAACCATGCAGAGAAATGCGGTGAGAAGGGCTTTAATCAACATGCGTCTTTCTTCAAAGTTATGCTTGTATATTTTGCAGAGAAACTGGTAAGTTTCGTAATTATACAATCTTGTGCGTCTTAAAAATGTTTGAAATGATCTATTTATAATTTTCCAAACCAATTTGTATTAAGTTTTATAATTTATTTCTTGTAGCACATTCATTCCGTATAAAAAGGTTACTTATTTTGGTCTTCATTTATATACAGGTATTGATGTACATAAGCTTTTCTCTTAGGACATGAGGATGTCTGATGCAGATGAAGTGGGATGTTGTACTTGTATATGGATGTGAATTGATGTAACATTGTTATGATGATATACAATATCCATGAGCAAATTATGTGTATACAATACATGGAAATATTCATGATCATTATGTGTCTAAAGTGTAATGCTTGGAAATATTGATGATATACAATGTCCATGAAAAAAAAAATCATGTTTGCATATCCCTTCATGGATGTCACACGCAAGTATAATGGTAATTATGTGTATACAATACATGGAAATATTCATGATCATTTTGTGTCTACAGTGTAATGCTTGTTTATATATAATTTTAGCACTCAAGGGATGACATCGGTAGGGTATGACCCCAAGCGTTTGATCAAGTGGGGAGGCAAAATCGGAGCATGCATAGGGTAATAATGCCTAACTAGACATGTCAGAGCCGACAGTTTGTCATTGCGATGAGTAGAACGAGAAATCAGCCATGCGACAACATTCCATTGAGTGAGACTGACGATTTTTTTGCCAACCAAAAAATTGCTGCCCTAATAAAACCGTAGGGAAACTTGAAAAACTAAGATAGGCTTTTGTAGGGACCCCTCTCGTGGCCTCGTAGGTTCAAACAGATCGTTCACAGGTGCCATGGATTCCGAGTTAGGGCTCATCAAAGTTTGACAATTTTGAGCACCTAGGGCACTCAAGGGATGACATCGGTAGGGTATGAACTCGAGCGTTCGATCGAGTGGGGGGGAAAAATAGGAGCATGCATAGAGAAATAATGCCTAACTGGACATGTCAGAGCTGACGGTTCGTCATCGCGATGAGAAGAAGGAGAAATCGGCCACGCGACAACATTCCATTGAGTGAGACTGACGATTTTTTCGCCAACCAAAAAATTTCTACCCTAATAAAATCGTAGGGAAACTTGAAAAACCAAGATAGGCTTTTTGTAGGGACCCCTCTCGTGGCCTCGTAGGTTCAAACGAATCATTTGCAGGTGCCATGGATTTTGAGTTAGGGCCCGTCAAAGTTTGACAATTTTGAGCACTTAGAGCACTCAAGGGACGATGTCGGTAGGGTATGACCCCGAGCGTACGATCGAGTGGGGGGGGGCAAAATAGGAGCATGTGTAGGAAAATAATGCCTAACGAGACATGTCGGAGTCGACGGTTCGTCATCATGACGAACAAAATGAGAAATCAGCCATGCGACAACATTCCATTGAGTGAGACTGACGATTTTTTTGCCAACCAAAAAATTATTACCCTAATAAAACCATAGAGCAACTTGAAAAACCGAGATAGGCTTTTGTAGGGACCCCTCTCATGGCCCCATAGGTTCAAACGAATCATTCACAGGTGCCACGAATTCCAAGTTAGGGCCCGTCAAAGTTTGATAATTTTGAGCACATAGGGTGCTCAAGGGATGACGTCAGTAGGGTATGACCCTGAGCATTCAATCGAGTGGGGGAGAAAAATAAGAGCATGCGTAGGGTAATAATGCCTAAATGGACATGTCAAAACCAATGGCTCATCATCGCGCTAAGCAGAACGAGAAATCGGCCACGCGACAACATTCCATTGAGTGAGACTGACAATTTTTTTGCCAACCGAAAAATTGTTGCTCTAATAAAACCGTAGGGCAACTTGAAAAACCAAGATAGGCTTTTGTAGGGACCCCTCTCATGGATTCATAGGTTCAAATGAATCATTCGCAGGTGCCATGGATTTTGAGTTAGGGCCCGTCAAAGTTTGACAATTTTGAGCACTTAGGGCGCTCAAGGGACGACGCCGGTAGGGTATGACCCCAAGCGTTCGATCAAGTGGGGGAAAAATAGGAGCATGTGTAGGGTAATAATGCCTAACTGGACATGTCAAAGCTGACGGTTCATCATCGCGATGAGCAGAATGAGAAATCGGCCATGCAACAACATTCCATTGAGTGAGATTGACGATTTTTTTGCCAACCGAAAAATTGCTGCCCTAATAAAGCCGTAGGGCAACTTGAAAAACTGAGATAGGCTTTTGTAGGGACCCCTCTCGTGGCCCCATAGGTTCAAATGGATCATTTGCAGGTGCCACAGATTCTGAGTTAGGGTCCATCAAATTTTGACAATTTTGAACACTTAGGGCGCTCAAGGGACAACCCCGATAGGGTATGACCCTGAGCGTTCGATCAAGTGGGGGGGAAAAATAGGAGCATGCATAGGGTAATAATGCCTAACTGGACATGTCAAAGCTGACAGTTCATCATCGCGATGAGCAGGACGAGAAATCAACCACACGACAACATTCCATTGAGTGAGACTCACGATTTTTTCGCCAACCAAAAAATTGCTGCCCTAATAAAACCGCAAGGCAACTTGAAAAATTGAGATAGGCTTTTGTAGGGACCCCTCTCATGGCCCTGTAGGTTCAAATGGATCGTTCTCAGGTGCCATAGATTCCGAGTTAGGGCCCGTCAAAGTTTGACAATTTTGAGCACTTAGGGCGCTCAAGGGACGACGTTGGTAGGGTATGACCCCAAGCATTCGATCGAGTGGGGGGGAAAATAGGAGCATGTGTAGGGTATTGTTCATTAAATGAATTGTATTGTTCATGAATTGTATTGTTCATTGAATTAATTGTATTGTATTGTTCATTAAATGAATTGTATTGTATTGTTCATTAAATGAATTGTATTGTATTGTTCATTAAATGAATTATATTGTTCATTATAAAAACAACACTTATGATGAAATGAAATGAATTGTATTGTTCATTAAATAGCCATTATTAACCATTATTAATTATTGCAATTAAGATTAAAGATTTCCATGATAACACCACGCACAGATGAGCAACAATTTATATGATCGAATATCAACTTCTGTATATATAAAAATGTCAAATGATTACAAATGTATGTCCATACACAAATATGGCATAAACGCCAACTGAAACAAAATTTATGTCTAAATACGTGAATGTATGTCCATATACAAAATATACATGCCAACTAGACATGTAAGAATCCCAAAACTATCTATAACATCCTATGTTGTTGATGGATCATCAAAATTGATCCTCTTCGCCACACTGCTCAGCTCTGAAGGATCCTGCACAAGAAAAACAAACCACGATTAATATTAGTTATATTATATAATTCACATTCAAAAAGTTAACATAAAAATGAACTATAATTGAACTATTCATGTTTACATCATCTCCATGTTTTCTCTTCAGCTTTGCAAGACTCTTGATGTATGTCTTCGGTAGAGGAGGTATGTTTTGAATATTTTCATACACAACCTACATATGTTCAGAAACATGACATTGATACAAGTTGGCATATAATTGTCACTGATAATAACAAATTATATCTACTAATCAAAAAATAAAATAAACACACATCTACTTGAGGCATCTCTTCTTCTTCTTTAGGTATGCTAGGTGTAGTCATCAAGGATGTGAAGCCAAGAATTCTCTATATATATACACAACAAGTATATGAAACTATCAATCTATGTCTAGACATGTATAATCACTATAAGTTATTTAAAGTATTCATTCAATCATATTTGCATTCAATTGCCTTTCCCTTGTCTCCAACTGCACTACCAGATCCTAAATCACACTACCCCGCACTCGTGCTGCTTGTGCCCTACAAGAGTAAAATAAGATATACATGCAAGTTACTACATAATCTAATTAATACCAATATTAATGATGAGCATGTATGTACAATAAAATACAAATGACTAGGTGCAATAATATATGTACCATCAAGCTATCAAGGCCAAATGAAATGGCCGACAAGGTGCCCTAGTCTTGAATCTGTCTCAACTCATCCTCGGTCATCAACTGTTAAATAGACCATGCAAATAAAAATTAGTACTTAATATTATCTAATTTATAAATATTTAATTAAAATATAACATGAATTGTGAAAACACAAATCTTACCAATACATCATCAATTTATGATGACGGTGCCTCCTCGCCTCTAGCATGTGAGGACTCCCCAGGGTATCCTCCAGTCTATGTAATAATATCTGGTGCATCATGCATCTCATTCACCTCATAATCTGCACTGTCCACATGAGGATCAATGGGTTGTCCAAGTGGACCCAAGCATACGTGCCCACACATGACACAACTATGGGGCACGCATATGTGTGGAGCTGAGGATGATGTGTCACCAGCACTGGATGCACCGCTACCATCAAGAGTAGGCTGAGCTATTGACGCAACCTAAGAAACCAAAAGACTACTCAAAGAACGAATAGCCGATATGGTCCGTGAAACTGCCTCACAAATGATATTAGAATGTTGAACTGCAGGTGGGGGATCAACAGGAGGAGGGGGGACATATGGGCCTTGGACTACTCTGACTGCCCCAGGTCTATTTTGGGGCATACCTAAACCTACACCCTGGAAAGGTTGGATGTCAAAGTAGTTCACATGTTTGTGTAAAACAATCTCAACATACAATTTTTTTATGAAATAGAAGGGGATATCAAGATTGTTGTTGGGTGGTTTGTTGAAAACCATCCACCAATGATCCCAAAAGTTCTTCACAATCCCATCATTTGTGCACCATTTGATAGAAAGTTTTGTCTTTTTGGGATCTACAAGCTAACCAGTACGGGGATTCACAAACAATGAGGCGATTTTGGCTTTGGATATCTCAATATTCTTGATATCCTTATACGAGAAGCCATTTGCATATTTTTCCTTCATAGAATCTCGCCACAAAAGGGCGGCATCGTGCTCCTCAGTCATGGTTTCCATACTTTTTATGATCGACGTGAGAGGATCAAACAATGGGTTTAGACGAGGGATCCTACGATATACTTTTGCAATCCCCCTCAATTCATTCAAATTTTGTGCAATCAAATCTTGAATTGAGGGGGGGTTTGGCAAATGAGGGTTTGGTTGTTGCAGTTGTGATTGGTCAGTGTTTTCATTGTTATCCCCCATTTTTAACCTAATTGAATGTAAACAATTAAATTTAGTTAACAAATTTAAACAATTAGGTATTTGATTTAAAAAAATATAGTTTTCATGAAAAAAACCATATTTTCAATGAAAAATCAAATAAACATTAACAAAAAATACAAAAAATGAATGAAAATGATTCAAAACGATAAAATTCTTACCTCTAAATCTATTTTTTAGCCATTTTTTGTCAAAACACTGGATATTGGATGGAGCAGATATCGGATTTTGATGAATCGCGTGGCCTGTGAGTTAAAAATGACTCACAAGACTGTCACTGTCGAAATATAAGTGTTTCAGAAAATCTGATTTCTATACTTAAATTATTTTTAAATAACATATATAATATAATAATATATTATATAATATATTATTATATTATATAATATGTATTGTATTATATTATATATATTATAATATAATATAATATAATATAATATAATATTGTATTATATAATATATTATTATAATATAATACAATATTATATATAATATAATATAATATAATATTTTATTATATTATATTATAATATATAATATAATACAATATTATATTATATTATATTATATATAATATAATATAATATAATATAATATTGTATTATATAATATATTATTATATTATAAAATAATATAATATAATAATATATTATATAATACGTATTATATAATATATATAATGTAATAATATATTATATAATATATATTATATACTATATTATTACATTATATATATTATATAATATAATAATATATTATATATTATATAATATAATAATATATTATATATTATATAATATGTAACATATAATATATTTTTTAAACTAAAATTACAAATAAAAATCGGATATCCAATTTGCATAGGTAATTACCAAGCCAAGGTGTATTGACACCCAGGCCAAGCAAAAAGTCAACACGAATTTTCGCATTTTTAGGCGAGTGAGGAAGGCTATTTTTTTCACATCGCCACTTTTTGGCCCCCCTTGATCCTGCACTAACCCACTAAATAGCTATCTTTAAACCAGTGATTAAACCTTCATATTCAACAATATTGTTGGTGCATGGGAATGACAGTTGGAATGACTTTGGAATGAGATCCCCTTGGGGAGTTACAAATAAGAACCTTGCCCCATCTCCCTTTCGTGTATGAGAACCATCAAAGTACAATTTTTCAGAGAGGTTGCGCGCTGACTGTGCTGACATATTCATCCGAGAATTCTGTGATGAGTGGATATGCATCAACCAATGGTGTTTCAGCTATCTAATTGGCGATGAAATGTCCCTTGATAGACTTTCGGTGTACATATTGTATATCAAATTCACTAAGTAACATAACCCACTTGGCCATGCGTCCTGTTAGGGTAGCCTTGGAGAGTAGATACTTAAGAGGGTCAATTTTGCAAATGAACTTCATTGTATGACTTAGCATGTAATGTCACAACTTTTGAGAACAAAAAATGATAGCTAGGCATGCTTTTTCCATTGGGGAGTAATTAAGATCATAGCCAACTAGAGTGTGACTGATATAATAAATTTCTCTCTTTACCTTCATCATCCTGTTGAGAAAGCAATGCGCCCACAACTGTTGTTGTTACTAAAATGTACAAGATCAAAGGATGACCTAGAATGGGTGGCATTAGAACTGGTGGGTGAGCCAGACATTCTTTGATTTTGTCAAAAGCTTGATGACACTGGGTATCCCATTTAAAATCGACACCTTTTCAAAGTAAGTGTATAAAAGGTTGGTGTTTCTATGCCCGAATGTCGTCTGTTATTAAGCTAATTAGAAAATAAGAACGAATCACCAATTCTTAACTAATTAACAAACATCAAACATAATCAATGAAAATCAATACAAGAAATCAGAAATGAGAAATGAATTCAAATAAAAACTCCCCCATTTTGCATCTTGGCTTCCATTGTGCTTATCCAATTTGAGTGGTTGGTGGCTCTCAGGTATTGCACCAATTTCCTACATACAAATATTTTGAAGACTCGGATTCTGTGATTCTAGCTTGAATTGAGAAAATGATGTTGAATTTATAGATTTTCAATACAAAGGGGAGGAGAAATAGAACTCAAGTGTTGATTGATAGATAACTGAAATTGATTGATCAGTGAACTAGTCATGATTGATTTGTTAACTCAATAGATTGATCTATTAATAGGATTGATTGGAGAGTGAACTCAATAGATTGGCTAGTAAACTCATTTGATTGATCAGTAAACTAAATAGGCTAGGGAGATGACTGAATTGATGGATTAGTCATAAAAAGCTGATTTTGAGTTAAAAAAAGATGATTGATGAGTTAACTGATTAGACAACTGATTTGATCAATCAATTCTGATTTTGCATGTGTTGTAGGAATTTGAAATTTAATTTGATTTTCATTTTCAATTTGGATTTTAATTTGGTCATTTGAATGCTGAAATGCACATGAAATTAACTGAAATTCAAATTTGGTGAAATGTGAATTTGGAAGAAATGAAATTAGATGAAATTAAGTGAAATTCAAATTTGGGGAAATATGAAATGAAATTAGGTAGAATTATAATTTGGGGATTCGGAGGAATTTAATTAATTAATTTAAATAATTTAAATGAAATTATTTAAACTTAGGAGATTGAATTAATTAAATAATAAAGATTATTTAACTAAGGAAAAGGTTGCAATTAATTAAATAATTGTTATTTAATTAATAATTGAGATAGGGTTAATTGATTAAAATGAATTGAGAATAGAAATATAATAATTAGAAGTGTTGAAGGGTGATGATTAGAAGAAATAGTTAGTTTAATCAAATAATTAAAGAATTACTTAATTAAAAAGATGAATAATTAGTGTAGAATTAATAAGATATTTTTAGGTGTCTACATTTTCCCCTCTTTGACACAATGTCAGAATGATGTTGTTTCAAAGAAAATGAAAAGAAAATAGCCCTAGTATGCTTCGGTGAAACTTAGGGTATAAATATGCCCCCTCGGAAAAAGTGGTTAAAAAATTGTGGAAGGAAGACCAGTTTTTTGGAAATGTGCTAGATAGTGATAATATGAAGTTTGAAATGGTTTCGATCTTGTTTTTTTTTTGGAGGGGTCCATGAGCGTTATGGTGAGAAAAACCCTAATTTTGAGCTTATAAATTGAAAATTGGTATTGATTTGAGCTCATTTGCACTATTTTGTTTTGCAAGAAGTCCTTAAAGATATTAGTACTTTCGGCGGCCTTATCAGAGACCTCTCGACACTGGTGGCATGGTGATTTGTCATGATTTTTTGCTTGTTTATATCTATTTTTTCTAAAATTTCAACCGTTTGATGATATGTCGTCTTTCATGAATTTCGCAATTGACTATCAATTTTTCCGCAATTGACATTAGTATTTCGCAATTAATTTTAATGTACTATGTTTGATATTCTATGTCGCACTTTCTTTTCTTGATTCACATTTGCAAATTTTGCTTCATAGTTGCTAATTTTGTTTCACATTTGCTTGAATTAATTTACGTTTGATAAAATCATTTCACATTTGCTAATTTTACTTTGTAGTTGATACAAGTATGTTGCATTTGATAGTAAAGACAATTTTTTCTTATGCGTCCTGATAATTTGATGATGTAACTATTCATTTTTATGTTTTCCAAATGCAGACGCATTATCCAGTACTGCTTGCTAGATAGACAAGGTCAGATGGTCTTGATCGACGTCATGAGTTGGACCTAGAGGATACCGCTTTGTTATGACATGTTGGATTGTATTACATAACACATTTGCCTGAGGTTATGGCCAACATGGCCATGATTATTTCTTTGATTGAGCGGTGGCATTTGGAGACATGTTCTTTTCATCTACCGACATGTGAGGTGTCCATCATACTTGAGGATGTGTGGCGCATCTTACACATTCTGATATTCGATACACAAGTTACTTTTGATCATCATGATGGTGTTTCTACTTTGTGTACATTGTTCGAGTGTGAGGAGTAGGAACTACAAATTCATGGTCATTACAAGATTCGTTGGGATAATTTTGGTTATGATGATCTCACAAATGTCCTTGCTTGCATTGTTGCTAGATTATTGATCCTTGAAAGACGTACCCATGGTTTCCTTGTTGGATGGGGACGATTCATACATGATATGATTATTGATAGACGTGTGTTTACTTGGGGTCCTTTTCTTCTTGCCACTTTGTATCATCAGATGCATGGGATTGTTTACTTACACCATAAATCAGTTGGATGTGGCATTGCTTTGCTCCAGACATGGGATTGGAAGCACATAGCTATCTTTCGTCCTGCATTACATATTGATTTAGAGCCAGATCAATGATATGCTTACGGGTACACTATTGGTGTGAGACATAGGGTATCGGGTAACTTCTTGTATTGGAATCATCATGTTGATATCTTACAGTATTTCTCATGGAGACCTTATCTTACTTGCCCCAGTTGGACTAATGATGCCCATCATCTTCCTTTTTATCGACATTAGAGATATCTTATTGGTTGAGATGTGGGTGGTCACAGGGTTATTGATATGCATCTTCCTGGTCGTGTACTCCGACAATTCGGGGAGATACAGGGTATTCTGGATGTGACAACTTATTTTGCTCACACTACTTGAGAGGTTGGTGATTGGGGTGCTTGCGTGCAACCTCATGTTGCTATTGTTTTTTATTAAGGGAAAATAGGTTTTGATGGGTCCTGAAACCCAGTACATTAGGAAGATCAAAAGATAAGCATTAACGTACAACAAAGCAAAAGACAATAGCAAAAGAAAAGACAGCTGGCGTACAAAATGCTAGCAAGCAAAAGAATAGAACAAACTAAAAACCAAAAAAGACTGACAGAGGCTCGAACTTAGGTCAAATTTTGAATTATCTCCACTGCTTCTAGCTCCAATTGATCCATAGTTTTAGCAGCCAGCTTGATGTCCTCTATTTCTTTCCTCCGGTTCTACATCCTTTTAGTACTGGCTCTGGTTCTTCTTCCGAGACTTGTTTCCTTGTCCTCAGGGGTGTCATCTTTAACCTCAATAATACTCTCCACTGCTTTATCCTCTTGGTAGCTCTCCAGCTTGCGGATGAGGGTTTTCATGCTCACCAAGGTAGCCTTCAGGATCCTGTGGCTCTGTTCCCCAATTTTTTAAGTGTGTTTTCAATACCATTCAGTCTATGATTAGTAGCATCTACTTTGCTTTCCAGGTGAGTAAAATTGTTGCGGTTGGCATTTATAATCTCCTTTGTGTTACCAATTGCCTTGGTTAGCTCACTTAGACAATCTGGGAGGGATTTGAATTTTTCAGAACCTAGGGCCTGTAAGGTTTCAATTTTCCCAGCTTCATGGGATTTCTTGACTTTTATGCCCTCGATTTCCTTTTGAATCCAGTTAAGCGCTTGTTTGAAGTTCTTCGTCCCGTTATTTATACAAAGGCCTATGTCCACTTGGTTCTCTCCCTGGTTCTTGACATCCTTGGTATCAAGATTGACCTCTAGACTAACCTCTCTGTCCTCAGTGTTTTGATCTTCTTTCATTGTCGTGTCCTCCTCCATGATGCTCTTCTGCTTCAAATCAGCCTGAGAGGTGACCTTTCTTCCACCTCGCTTCCTTTTGACTTCTTCTTTTTCTATTTCAATCTCACCTAGGTTTGAGCCTCCTTGCTTCCAGTGTCTGTGTCATTGTCAGTCCCTTCCTCCTCCTCATTCCAACTGTCATCCTCCTCTCTCTATTTATTTTTAGCAAACCCTCAGTTTTGCCTCCCTTGTTCCAATTTTTCTTTCGTCTGCTTGTTCCAGCCATTTGGGGGTCATCTTCAAACTCTTCTTCTGTATCATAGTCATCCCCTTCTTCCTCTTCAAACTCTTCAAAATCTTCATCCAATTCAAAAATCTTTGCAATATTCCTCTAGATAGTCATGTTCTTGATGTGATTATACAGAATCACCATCAAGCCTTCATGCATTGCAGGGTTAATGTGGGGATTGGAAATGGCATCCTTAATCCCTGCGTTAAGGGAGCAGAAAAGATAGTAGGGAAGAGAAATCTCATCCTTGTGCCTAAAATGATTTAACAGAACAAAGTGGTAGCTATAGACACTAGTATATCTACCATCAAGCGTGATAGACTCCATAATTGAAAGTAAAACCTTTCATCATATTAATTTGATTACCTTAGGTGAAAAATAGGTGTGGCTGCCCTTCACCAACTTAGCCCTTTCCTCCTTAGTCTTCGGGAACTTCTTCATAGCACCATCAAATATTTTTTGTCCCTATAAAACTTGATGCTCTCCATTGGAATGTCAGTGGCCTCCATTATCATTGTCTTGATCACTTTAATCTTCCTATTTCCGATGGTGAGAGTCCCTTCGTTCAAGCCCTTCTTGAAAATCTTGGTGATTTCAAGTTGTTTCTCCTGCATTTTTTCCATAAATTTCATCATCTTGGCAACATGGAGGATGCTCCAAAACTATGGATGAGTCTTTTTTGACTTAGGATAGGATAATTTCCTAAGCAAGATTAGACAAGGATGAGGGTGTGGATAAACCTAAATGATTAAGGATAATTAAGAAGTACTTGAGATAGATATTTTCTCAAGCACTATACCAATTAGGGATTAACAAAGGATAAAAGATCTAAATTAGGCCTTTGCAAAGTTTTGAACCTGGTTTAGGGACCAAGGATTATTGGATGGTATTTGGATGGATTTTAAATCAATGGATTGATTTTGGATAATGCACTAAGTCCAAAAGCATCAACAAAGGATGATTATGGAAGAAAGGATTGATAAAAAAAATTATAGAAGAGGAGGAAGGTTACCCAAGATGGAAAAAGATGCTAATAAGATATCTCTAGCTAAGGGATGTTAGATGACAGGGTGCAACTACTTCTATTGAATCATTGGGACAAGACTAATCTTTGTTCAAAGGCTCATGATGTCAAGGGTTATTGCTCAAATTCCCTAGAAAAGCCATTGAGGAAATTGTGGAAATAATGTAAGATGGTCCTCTATTTTTAACAAAATCTTGTCGTTCTTGTATAAAATCTCCCCCTCTTTAGGATCTCCTTTTGACTAGGTTTCTTTTCCTTGACCTGACTGTAAATGGACTTATTAGATGTTTATACTTTTGGATATGATGCATTGATGTTTCAAGGAAAATAATTAGTTATCTAACTCAGGAGGAGATGCTGAAATTGAGGTGGAGATGCCAATTGACAAACAAAGACGGGGTTTTAGGGACAAAGATGGTGAACTAGGAGCAAAGATAGTGAAAGATAATCTTAACAAGGAGTTGGATAGATTTTGATCATTTTTTCAAAATTTTGGTCAGAGTTGGAAATTAGGAATTCGTCTTCTTGGCAAGAAATGTCAAACAATAATACGCGTTGGAAAAGTTAATGCTTGAGACAAGTGTGAGATAAAGGAAGGCCTTGATTAGCTCGAATTGAACATTACTAGTTTCAACATTTGAAGGCACTTGTAAGAATGCACGACCTATGATGGAAAGTAGATACTACTTTCTAAGGCCCTCCGCTATAAATAGAAATACCTTAGACAAAGTGGATGTGTAGAGACTTGGTGACACTAGCTCCCCCACCATGACACAGGCACACCAAATCTCTTATCCTAAAGGTTTGGAAATCTTTCTACCAAGAGATTTGTATCTCACAATGAAAGGTACATGAAGGGTTAACTTTGGGATATGATCTATATTCCTTGAATTAGAAAGTATAGGGTTTTGACCACTACAACAAATGGTGTCTAGTTAGAATCTTGGTAATGCTGGCACCCTGCCTATGCTAAGGCAATCATACTTTGAGTAGGAAACTTGTTTGAGATTGACATGGATGACAAAAGCTAATACCAGTGGGCTATGAATTTTGTCTCACCTTTTTTATATAGTGGACTAGATTAAAGTACCGTTAAGGTAATTCCCTCTCACTTGCATAAATGCTTCAGGAGGCAAACCTTCTAAAGAAATATCATGTTTTATCCTCACCCACCAAAGAGGGGAGAATACACCACAATATTTTAGGCTCTATCTATATCAAAAAGGGGTAGGTTTGGTTTTCTGATCACCTAATATTTCACAAGGGGAGGGCATATACCTACTATCCCAAGAAAGCAAGACAAACATATCTACAAGATATTTAGATGAAATAAAATTCCTATTCATACACTTAGTGGAAAAAGTTAAGTCTTCAACAATTGAACTTGCAAAAAATTGTGTTAGTAGTTTGTAAAAGTGGCCTTGGACAGTCGAAGGTAGGCTGAAAAAATAGGATGGTTAGAAAAAAATAAAGGAACTGAGCTAGGACAAAGATGAAATTTAGCATGCAGAGATAGGGTTCTGCCTGCATAGATGTCGAAGTGCAGACGCCGATGTAGAAGTGCAAATGCCAATTCAGGACCCTGCGAAACATGGTTAGGCTAAAAAAATTTTGTTAAAAACCTATAAAAATCATAATATTAATAGGGCAGAGATGTCGCTTTAAGAGCAGAGACACCATTTGAAAAAAATATGGAAAATTTTTAGTTTCAAAAATTTGAAAATGGTAGGAACCATCAAGTATTTAGATAGATCTTCATCTTTGGACATGTAGTGTTGTGGTTAAAACACTTTGTTGGTGAAGTGGCCACCAAGGTTCAAACCCCTACTAGGCCATTGTTCTTGCAGTCCGTGTGTCTTCACTGGGTCGTTGTGTTCGCGGGTTTGAACAAGTGAAGTGTGGGGATGAGGTCCCCCAGTTGTGGCCTCACCAGTTCATAAATCTGGGTCAAAAGCGTTTCACGTGGAGCCGGAGGGCATGTCATGCCAGCGTCGCTGGTCACATTAAAAAGTTTACCAGGTATTTTTTTTTTTTTTAAGTATTCAGATAGATCAGAAACAGAGAAATGGATCAAAATAATGGGGGATTTATATAATTAGTTGATAAATTAATTATATAGTTGAGAGATAAAAAAATTAATAAATATAATATAATTAATTTGAAGAAGAATGAGGACAAACATAATTAATCAATTAATTATGCGGGAAGGGATATAAATCAATTAAATATTAAAATTTAATTAGATATCTACAAAAGGCATTAAATGCACACTACATGATAGGAATCATCAATTTAACATGCATTGAAACTAATCTAATGTTGTCTCCTACATTAATGTATCTAATGTATTATAGAGTGCTGACTTCAAACATAGGAAAAATAGTATAACTTGAACTTTTGAATGAGATTAAAGTGAACATTAAGTATTTTAAATCATCTACTTATCAAGCTTGAAGGAACATTAAAAGAATAAGCATTAAATGCACTAAATGATAGGAATCATCGATTTAACATGTATTGAAACTAATCTAATGTCATCCCCTCCATTACTGTAGCTAATGTATTATAGAGTTCCAACTTCAAACATATGAAAAAGGGTATTACTTGAACTTCTGGCTAAGATTAGAGTGAACATTAAGTATTTGCAAATAATCTACCTATCAAGCTCCAGGAACACCAAAAGAATAAGCATTAAATATACTAAATGATATGAATCATCAATTTAACATGCATTGAAACTAATCTAATGTCATCTCCTACGTTACTATAGCTAATGTATTATAGAGTGCTGACTTCAAACATATTAAAAAGAGTATGACTTGAACTTGTGACTAAGATTAGAGTGAACATTAAGTATTTGCAAATTATCCCCATCAAGCTTGAATGAACATTAAAAGACTAATTGACTAGAAACTGTAAGGCCATAGTTACTTAAACTTGAAGATGAAGTAAATTTTACTCAGGCCAAAAAGGTGATCATATCTCTTATTCACAAGCCAAATGAGAGTATTCGTAGGTTCCAAATATTTCTCTACACACTTGTGTTCAAACATGATCTATTTAATACAATGTGCACTCAATAATGAAAGGGTTCATTCTTATGATTGAATAAAAATTTTCTTTCTGATATTTGTAGGTCGACTAAGTTTAAACCATGTTCAGAAGTGCTATAATAGCTTAGACTGAGTGATGCATGAACATTCATATGTAGTAAATTATAGAATATTACAAGGAATTATAGTCTAAATACTCATGGAACCAGTTCTTGACATGACATGTTATACCTTGTCGATTTGGTCCTTAAGATCCAACTCTAAACATCTAAGTTATGAAAAGGAAACTCTATAATTGATTGGTCGTACCTAATTGAATGTATATAGATGCAACATTAATGAAAAATAGAATGTAATGAAAAGAATAAGGAAGGATCTATTTAAGGATGTTTAAATTTTCTAAGTAAACACCATGTAATTATTTCCTAACAAGTTATTTCGACTTTGATTTCACTATATACATTCTTTAGACAAGAAAATCATCATGCAATGGAAGATTTGATTTCTTGATTTTATTATTGATTTTTTAAATAAAATTCCCTATGAATAAAGGAATATTTATATATCTCTACTAATTCTCTAATCCATTATGATTGTAAAAAGAAGAACTTACTTTGACTCAATTTCCTATTGGTAAGTTGTGCATGTGATCCTCCTTTCTAATAGACAATCTTTCAACCATCTTCAATTCTATGGATCTTATATCTTTACCTCAATAATACCTCTTATTGAAATCATATATTTTCTCTCTTTGGGTGTTCTCTCACCCTATTTTATACATGCAAGTAGTTGTGAACTAAAACAAACAT